>NC_041221.1:77638050-77642196 GCF_002837175.3 Physeter macrocephalus | reverse complement strand
CGCATAGCACAGGGAGATCAGCTCGGTGCTTTGTGACCACCTAGAGGGGTGGGATAGGGAGGGTGGGAGGGAGACACAAGAGGGAGGGGATATGGGGATATATGTGTATGTATAGCTGATTCACTTTGTTATAAAGCAGAAACTAACACACTATTGTAAAGTAATTATACTCCAATAAAGACGTTAAAAAATGTGGCTAGTATGACTGAAGAACTTCATTTTACATTTTATTTAATTTTAATTAGTTAAAATTAACCACATGTGGCTGTCAAGTGTAGGTTGGCTCCATAGAAATTAACAAAGTCATGCATGTTTGGGGATATTTTTAAGGTTCAAGTGTGGCTAATTAACGTCACAAATTCTCTAATGCAGGCTGGTAGAATTACATCTGGAACTCTAATTCATGGATGTACCAAAGGATGAATAAGCATATCCACCAGTTTAACCTTCTACTATCTCTACTACATACAGGACCTTAGGACATAGACTGTAAGGTCCAGGAATGAAAAGCACAGAAGCCAAGCCATGAAGTTGGAAAAGTTTTTGAAAGTCTAGTGCAAGGGATCTATTTGGAGGTCACTTCTCAATATTACCTTATTCTTAAAAATAAACTATCATCCAGTCATAAAATACTATAGTGTATGTATGTATGGGTGCATTATTCATGGATATATGTACATATGTGTACACACACACACACACACATACATTCACATACTAACAGGGGGCTTCCACTTCCCAAGTGAGTGCTCATGGAGAAGAATTAATAAAGAAACTAAACATTAATGAGCAGTAAGCTTAGAAAATAAACATATTTAAAGCCAAACATTATCTCATTTTGTCAGTTATTTTTCTTCAAAAACAATCAGAAGCCACTTTACAAATGTGATATGCTATGAAACAGAATACATACTTCTAATTTTTAAGAGGTATCTTCATCTTGACATTCAAATTAAAGTAAAATATTTAGCTAAGTATCTCCTGAATGAGTGACCCCATAAAGACCATTGCTAAGAATGAAAAAATCTGTAGGAGAAAAGGGACAATCTAAAATGTCTAGAAATTATTACAGACTATAATATTCCAATATGTCGGAAGAAGCAGCAAAAATACTTCTCTAACATGCAAGTTAGGTTATCTCAAAACATTGGAAGAACTTGAGAAAGTCTAAGTACTACCCACATACAAGGTATTATCATTTCACCCCATAATATTTATACACTGGAGAGCATGGAATACTTATATCATTCTCTGGAAATGACAGTTGACTCCTTATGTCAGTTGACCTCCTTGGGTCAACTGTTCTAAATACTTTTAAACAACCCATCCAAAAATGATCTTTACAGAACTACATCTAAGAAAGAGAATGTGTGTTCCTAGCAGCTGATCACCTGGGAATGAGTGCATTCCAGCTGACTTGATTGAAATCACCTGCTTAAGTTTTTGGTGTGTTTCTAAGAACACAAGCTGCTGATGTCATAGTAAATGACTTCATAGGAGCTGAAAAACCTTCCCATAAGTCCCCTGGGTCCATCTGCATCACTTCCTCTGTTTAAAAATAAAGAGAAAATCCCATTTGAGCAAAGATTGCTGAGCCTCAGTTCATGGCCCACTGATTTAAATCATCATGTGATACTAAAACATTCTAGTCCAAGGAGAGAGTGGGCATTCCCTTAGAGATGTTGTATTTGAGACAGCGGATGAGGTAACTCACAAAGAATGGTACCTACCAAATTTAAAAAGCAAAAATTCACAGGAAGAAAACTTCCTTGTCTAAGTTACCTGGTTAAAATAATACTCCTCTAAGGCTCGACTGGGAAAAGTAAACTTTCCATTAAGAAATCAGCAAAGCATCCAAATCTGAGGAAATGCATTTAGCAGCTTCTCCATTCAATTCACCTTCCACATTTATCATTTCCCATTAGCTACATACCTCATCCACACCACAATTCAGACATAGGATTAGACTCTGGAGTGTGTGGCAGGGGTGGGATGGGGAGAGTAATGTACTTTCAAGATGTCCATGAAAAGTTCTCAGCTCTTTCAGATGATTTAATTTCTATATTGTGTAATTCGGGCCTACTCGCAATGGTATACGTATTTTAATTTAGCTGTTAATGCAACTACCTAAACAGGTGATATCAAATTCAATAATTCAAGAACTTTAAACAAAAATACCCCATTCTGACAAAACAACAAACCAAAACAGAGAGAAGTTAAATCTTTTATATTAAGTCCCCTAAATTCTAGAAAGGAAATATTAGCCTCTAAAATTACTTTTCTGGTTATGGCATATATGCTTCACACTGAGATGGTTAAAAGAAATGTGATAATGGCCGTGTGAAATGTCCCATGGAGAACAACTTAGTAGTACAGTTACCTAGATAAATGCCATACAAATCCAAAGAGATTTTTGCTTAAAAATATTCACCTACAAAATACCACTTTCTTTCAAAGTTATACACATGATACTGTTTTTCTTTTCCTGGTAAAAGCAAAGGCTCTATCTGATAATCTGGGACAAAAAATGGCAGGTCCTTCCTCGTACCCCCTTGTCAATGTCAAGAATGAGAGTAAAACTACACTTGTTCAGTACTGAGAATTAACGCACCTTCACCTGTATAAGCAGGACATACATAAGTCACCAAAGCAAACCTGGATTGTGCATGTTGTCACAAAGAATAAGGGAAAAGTTAGAAAACAAAGATGGAACATGATTTTGTGTTTTGCCAACCCTTGAGTGGCATTAGCCAAAGCACCCAAACCGTCGCTGGAGACTGAGAGTGTAGAGCTGGGGAGGATCAAGGAGGAAGGCAGGAGGGCAGGAGGCTGGGGACCTGAGCTTTGTAAGAGGACACACACACCAGTGTCGTCCCCCACGCCGCCCCCACTGATGATGTTGAACATCTGCTTAAATTAGTGCTTCCCTCGTAACTAACATCTGCCAAGAACTACCAGCTCCCAAGCCAACATGCCAGAAAAGAGCCAAGTGGGTGATGTGTCAGCTATCTGAGGCAGGGATCCCCAAATGCCTCACTGAAAGAAAACGCAGAGAGGCAGCAGAAAGTCGTGTGGTCACAAAGCAGCAATTATACTCATTGCCTAAGTTACAAAGCTCCCCATTCGTCACTCTGTTTTTATAAGAGGCAGGATAGGGAAGCAAGCTGACATTCAAGAAAGCATGTCTCAGCACACATCTTCTTGGATTGTCCACTTTCATGCTCAGAGCTCCTAAGTTCTAGAAACACAGCAAATCACCATGATTTGAGATCATAAAACAACAGACTGTGTTACAATTTCTTCTTAGGGCAGGAACATGTGTCATATCTCAGAAAAACGCCCATGTACATGAAAGGTCAAAATAAAGTTGAGTGCTTAAAAAGCTGAGTTATTTACAGCAGTCATCTTTCAAGTACCAATAAATAGAAAGATATTAGGACTTGTATTTATGTACTTTTATTCTATCCTTTTATGTCTTACGTTTGCCTGGTAATGTTTATAACATGTTGGGACAGTAGTACAAAAATAACATTTACATATAAATACATACAGATTTGTTAGGGCAGAGTGTTCTCACAGGGCTCTAGTTCAGCCCTGATGTAGAGCACCGTTTTGTCCAGCTACCGTATTCTCCCACTATAACTAGAGAAAGAAACTGTTCCATACTTACGGTCATTTTCTTCTTGAATTTCAATATTAACCATATCAATACAATTCTGAATTTCATTCCAGCTTAAGCTATCTTGCCCTTGGGATAAGGCCTCCAGTTTAATGGAGAGTAGTGCATTTGCGTAACTGCAGAAGAGAAAACAAGCATGATACTAATCAGAGACATTCATTCTTTGTTCATGTTATGCATTTTAAATTGGACATGCATCTTAAGTTTGACACATGTGGCTCAATGTGATGTTATGAGGTTAGACCAACAGGATAAAGGCAAGTAAAATTGTCTTGTGCAGCTTTGTCAACATACACCAAGCTCACTTAGACTAAGGGTGTTTTTTTTTCCTTAAAAATACTTTTAGGTATCAATGCTTTTTAATGAAAGTTCCTCAAATTCCAATCTTGCACTTAACTCCAGCAAAAAACCCTCAATGGTCTTTTTTTTTGTTTTTTTTTTTTTTTTTTGCGGTACGCGGGCCTCTC
>NC_041221.1:77634383-77638040 GCF_002837175.3 Physeter macrocephalus | reverse complement strand
GCGCAGGCTCAGCGGCCATGGCTCACGGGCCCAGCCGCTCCACGGCATGTGGGATCTTCCCGGACCGGGGCACGAACCCGTGTCCCCTGCATCGGCAGGCAGACTCTCAACCACTGCGCCACCAGGGAAGGCCAACCTCAACGTTCTTAACTCTGTGAAATTACTTGCTTTTTTTAGTAACTATTTTTCCTTCCCTTCGTATGTCTTAGTTCTGCTTAGTCTCCAGATGAGTATTATGGGATAAAATTCGGAATTACAACGGTTCCTAATCTTTCCATCAAGGGTCCCTTTTTTTTTTTTTTTTCTCGTTCATTCCCCAAATCCAAGCCTTGAGAGGCCTTTTTTTTTTTTTTAACTGTAACCCTAACACAGCTGGGTTACCTTGTGGCATAATACTTCCAGTGACAAATCAAATAAAGAGCAAATGCAGTTCCAGAAACCTTGCTGAATAACACACATCTTCACTGCCTGTTTTCTTGAAGAGGCGGTGCCTCAGTTGACCCCGAACATCCTAGTTTCCTCTTCACCTGCCCGTTCCTCAGGCTTCACAGCAGCTCCTCACCACCTCTCTCCTGGGTCCACTCACTGCCATTACATTCTCTCCCCTCATTCTGATCCCTGTTGACCCTCCTCACTCTGTGCAGCCCTCTGGAAAATAGAGTTTGGTCAACACTCTGATTATTTTTCCTGTCTTGAGAAATTTTAGGAAAAAAAGATGATCCACCTTGACATATTACTAAGAAACTTTCATTCCTCAATCATCAATTTCCCCATTTAAAAACTACAGAACCAGGGTTACAACCATAAGCTAACATGAGTGAGCTATTCCAGCCCAAAGTATAGAAACTCAATAGTTTAATTTGCTGTGCATCTTTACACCAGGGAAATAAAGAGCAATCCTCTGTGTACATATTGATTCACTGTGCAGTATGACTTCTGAATAGAACCTACGGATTTGCTAACAGTAGAGGGTCCAAGAAGTGAGATCACATTGAGCCTATAATTGTTTTCTCATTGCGACAGATTTTCTCAAAGTTCTGCATGCTCCACGATGACACTGAGGTGTCTTCTACTGAGTGTAGCTTGGGAGAGAAAAACATCATTCAGAATAGGAAGTGGGGGAGATGACTCACTCTCTGTGCCTGAACAAGGCATCACCAAACACAGGCTTGAAACTCTTTCAGTGTCCTGTGTGAGATTTTCATCTTATCAAGCATTATAAAGCTAAGAAAATACTCTTCTATACTTGCTAGTAGCAATATATACTAAATAATACTGACCACAATGACCATATGGATAAATGGCAACTTGCACTCGTTAGCATCCCTTATAGATGGGGACCATTCCATAAGAAAGTGCAAAATCCTTACAGGCATTTCACGTCTGACGTTTAATGATGACCCAATGGGAATAAAATGAAAAAGCTTAAGGATGAACACAGAAAAAAACCCAAAACCCACAATCACCCATCATTGCTTCAGAAATGAACAAATACTAGCCAAAGGGAAAAATTTTATGAATAACACAACATAGTTCCATAGGCTTTCCATATGAGGATTAGTCTCCAGCACTAAAGGCATCAACTTTGGATGTCGTAGTAGTTTACCCGAACAGGCCTATGTCTTTTCCCTCCCAACCTTTCTCAGAGTTCTCTTCGGTGTCCTGCTATGGATAGACTAGTAAGATTACCTTTCTAACACACTTGGGAAGCTTTGAGAAGATTAAGATTCCAATTTTGTTCAGCAGATGCTTATTAAGCACTAACTATCTGCAAAACCTGTGGCAGGCACTATAGGGAGATTAGGAGGAAAAAGATGCAGTCTTTACTTCAAGGAGCTTTCAGTCCACTAGATAAAATGACAAAAAACTGAAAAGGGTATAAGAGCAGAGCATAGGAAAGGCCATAAAATTAAAGGCAGTCCATAAGAGTGGAAGTAACGGGGTTCCAAGGAAGGAGAAGTGGAAGGAAACCCCTAGTGGTGGAGCATCTTGCTTGGGACAGGCACTGAACCAAGCACTTTGTCCTCAAAACTGTTCTGCAGATGCAGAGTAGGTGTTTTTGCTGTGTGTGTTTGTTTTTGTGCTTTATAGATGAACAGAAAGGGGTCTGGCTAGGAAGAGTCAAACTTAGATATTTTTGGCTCCAAGCTTATGTTCCTTTAACCACATCATGCTAATTCTCAGAACAGATGACATTAGCTGGGGTGGGAGAAGCATGCAAATAGTTCACGGAAGCATCCTCTGTGGCAGGAAGGGCTTGGAAGCTCCAGTACTGTGCCAGGCGGAGATGGGTGATAGGCACCGCGTTCCTGGTGGTGAGAGGAGCATGCAAAGGAGCAGATGAGCCAGAATGAACAGAGTGTGTTCAGATCCATCTTGGCTGAAGTGTAAAATACAAGGAGGGTTGTAGCTGGAGCAAAGGGCAGAACACCACGTTGAGGGTTAATTCAGATAAGAACAGAGGACAATCAAATAGAGGAGCATTATAAACAGAGCTACATTTTAGAACAATTAATCTGGGAACAGTGTATGCCTAGAACCAAGGCCAATCCTATGTCACTCTTGTGAGAACTGGACAAAAGAACCTTTGTGGGAAAACACAGCCCCAAGGGCAGAAGCCATGGTAAACTGGTAGAGACTTTGTAAGAATTCATCCAGTTGGCCCTGCCCAGCACCCGTGTCCTATGAAGAAGTTGTACAACCATAAGGGAGAGGCCCAGTGTTCCTTAAACCTGAACACCTGCCACCTTGGGCTTCCAAGAACTGGGTTAAAAGCTGACATGGAAATTGAAATGTTGAGGCTGTGAAAAATCACTTGGGGCCATTGGAATGTTCAACACAAGAACTAAAGGGGGCCCTGGAATCTCATGTCGGTATTGGGTCACCCAGGTGACCCAGAAAGTGCTTAAATGAAATTTTTAAAAGATCATTTAAACAAACACAAATTTTAAAAGTGTTTCATACAGAATACTTGCACTCTGAAGCTGTATCTGTGGCCCCAGCTGAAAATCACAGGTATAAAACTGGTTCTCAAATGGGGTTTGGGACCATTTCCTTAATGGGTTATTTGTAAATTGGAATGGGGGAAGAGAGGATTTTTGATAATCAAAATGGGTGATTTGGAGGGAGGGGGGTACTGTCATTTAGAGGGAAGTGGCCAGGGATGCTCCATATGTGTCTTGATAATTATTTTATCAACAAGCCTCATTAGACTATTAGGCTTCATAAGGGAGTGACCAACTCTGCCGTCTCTAGCACTGAGAGAGCAGCAAAGCCTAGTTACATAAGAATGAATGAGAAGAGAAAAGACAGGGTAAGACCAATTTGGAGGTTATTACACAAGCAAAGGTAAAATGTCTAAATGAGATGGTTGCTGGGAAAGGGAAACATTATGCAGAGGTATTGTGCACACATATTGGCTACCGTCAGGGAGGAAAGTGAGCAGGCTATTCACAGCACAAGGGTGACTCACAGAGGGTCAGAGGAAAACTCAAATTGACTCGAGTTTCTAAGCTTGGAGGAGAGGATGGTGCCATTAACTTAAACAGTGGAGGTAGAAATAAATTACCTTGGAAATAAACTCTGAGGAGTTATAGGAACAGGTGATCAAATTTTTTTTTTTTTTTTTTTTTTTTTTTTTTTTTTGTGGTATGCGGG
>NC_041221.1:77550456-77634285 GCF_002837175.3 Physeter macrocephalus | reverse complement strand
TTTTTTTTTTTGTGGTATGCGGGCCTCCCTCTGTTGTGGCCTCTCCCGTTGCGGAGCACAGGCTCCGGACGCGCAGGCCCAGCGGCCATGGCTCACGGGCCCAGCCGCTCCGCGGCATGTGGGATCCTCCCAGACCAGGGCGCGAACCCGGTTTCCCTGCATCGGCAGGCGGACGCGCAACCACTGCGCCACCAGGGAAGCCCAGGTGATCAAATTTAAGTAGTGTAAGAGCATCAGTTTTTCCAAGGTGACTAAAAACAAGGAAAAGCCACTGTTCTACTCCTTTTGGGCCATTCTCTACATAGACAAGTGGCCAAACACCATTTTAAAAAAAGTCTAACAAGTCTTTTTAATTTTTCCTGTACAACTGTACGTGACCCAAGAGAATTACCTATTTCAGCAGTTCCAGAACCAGTAACTTGACAACAGTGCTTTTGTCAAGATCTATGCAGACATCTCCCCCTGGTGGTCACAAGAATCCAAGATGGAAATTCACTCATTTTAACTTGGGCTTTTGTCTTACTTAACCTCTAATGGGCTCCTTATTCCCGCCCCGTAATTTTCTCTCTAGATCTGGTACAGTGTTTTATAATTCTATCAACAATACTATCTAGTAGTTTATTTCAGGAACATGAAATAAAAGACACTAAGTTGAGATCGTTACCCACTGCCGTGATCCACTGTGGTCTCAGGATTCCTTTGGTTTAATCATCAAAAGAATGTAGAGAATGGACTTGAGGACATGGGGAGGGGGAAGGGTAAACTGGGACGAAGTGAGAGAGTGGCATGGACACATATACACTACCAAACGTGAAACAGATAGTTAGTGGGAAGCAGCTGCATAGCACAGGGAGATCAGCTTGGTGTTTTGTGACCACCTAGAGGGGTGGGATGGGGAGGGTGGGAGGGAGACACAAGAGGGAGGGGATATGGAGATATATGTATATATATAGCTGATTCACTTTGTTATACAGCAGAAACTAACACAATATTGTAAAGCAATTATACTCCAATAAGATGTTAAAAAAAAAAAAAAAAAGAATGGGGTTTGGGGCCCAATTGCCCTACTTTGGGTCCACAAATCCAGATCCAGTTTCCTCATCAGTAAAACAAGAAAATTGGACTGGATGATTATTAAAGTTGTTTCCAACTCTTCTACATTCTGTCGTTTCCAAAAGAAGCCCAAGGGAAGGTATGCTTTCAACATGTATTTTTAGCCTATGAAATAATTTTTGCTAATGACAGTCAGTAACTGCCACAGGATGATTCTCCTTAGACTCTTTGTTCCTCTAAAAGGAATACTGTGAAGAAGGATTTGAATATTAGAAGGACTCTCAGAACAAAGTAGACTGGCTTTCAAGAAAATAAGCATGGGTATATGGATTGCTTCAGGAAGGAACAAATCCTTCATTTGTGAGATTACCAAACACATATTTCTGCAATGAAAGGAGTTTTGGAAAATGTTCCCTTACCGTTCCACGTATGTCTCGTCCAGATTGTTGAAGCCCATTGTTGGGCTTCTGAGTTGATTCTGCACAGACACAAGATCGTTGCTCTCCAAGGCCTGGTTTAGTAAAGCTACAGCAGATAGCATTTCCACTGCAATCAAGAGCTCCTCATGGGCCAAGTAGTTCTGTTGGAAAACATATGGCAGTATAAGATCCCCAAATCTACACAGCCTGTGTATGTGATGGGGGTTCAGAATGTACACTTCAAAGAATAAAGAAAAGTCAAAGACTGTGAGAACCCAGGACAAAGAGGGCTCCCTGGCCACCTATCTTTCATTGGCTTTAAAGAACAGGTCAATGGCTTCTGGGTTTTCCTGAGATGATCATTTTGGGCACTGAGTTAATTACAATCCTCAGTTATGATTCCACAAACATCTGCATTGCCATGGCTGATTCCTACTCGCAGCTATTATACTGGCTGCTAACAGGCTCAATCTTACCAAATAATGAAGCCAAAGATTAGATAACATTGTTACTGTCTGCAAGTGCAAGGTAAGATATTAGTATAGCTAATGAATTTCAGTTTGAACTAAGGGTAAGGAAAAGGGGAGAATTTCACCTAAAGATGATAACCCCAGAAAAGTAAATAAAAGTCTTTAAGCCAAGAATATTGATTCTAATTATGATTCTAATTATGATTCTAATTATTCTAATTAAAGTTAGTCTAAGTCACATTTTTATAAATGGGTAGAAATTTTTAAACATACCCTAAGGTCTAGATATTTGAAGAAATGTGAGGTAAATCTTAGTGAAAAGCAAGTAAGGATTGGGCTTACTTAAAAAGTACATCTCAGATTACAGAACACTTTCCCCCTTCAATGTTGTCTTCCTTTTAACCATTTTATACTGACTTGGCCCAACTTCAAAAGGGTTATTTCTTCCATCATACTGAAGGAACATAGACGGAGCATGAAAACAAATTTTTAAAAACCCTGATATCTATCTTTACATTTAGAATATTATATATTTCATAAATATAATGTTTATATTAAAATGCATTATAGCTGATTCTCCACAGAAATCTCTCAGCAAATTGATTTTAGACTAACAAAGCATAATTTTACGTTCCAAAGCAAATGGGAAGAAGGGTTTTTATAGGGAACATATAAATTTTATCCAAATACCTTACATAAACTATGAGTTTAACATATAAGGAAGGTATCAAGTTACAGGTAAAGAGCAGAATGGAATCATTTGAGATTCACCACGAATATCTAAAGTGGTACACAGCCAAAAAGATAAGGACAAATAAAGAAAAAAGGGATGAATGTGCTAGAGTGTAAGTAGCCTTGGGCTTCAAAGCTAGAGAAACAGGGACAATAATATCAAGAGAACCTACGTGCAGCTTAAGGAAATAACTTATTTTTCTTTTATTACAAAATACAGTTGACCGCTGAGCAACACCGGGGTTAGGAGCGCTGAACCTCCACGCGGTTCAAAATCTGCGTATAATTAATCCTCCATATACCTGTCCCTCTATATCTGAGGTACTGCATCCCTGGATTCAACCAACTGCATATCATTTGGTAATATAGTACTTACTATTGAAAAATATCCACATATAAGTGGTATGTGCAGTTCATACCTGTTTAAGGGTCAACTCTAGTATCTATTTATAGAATCATGTCTTAATAAGCAAGGATAAGAAAACAAACCTTACTACCCAAGCCCTTTAGTGACATACACTTTATTAATTTTTTTTTTAATAAAGAATGCCACTTTTTTTTTTAATTTTAATTTTTTCGGCTGCATTGGGTCTTCGTTGCTGCGTGTGGGCTTTCTCTAGTTGCGGTGAGCGGGGGTTACTCTTCGTTGCAGTGTGCGGGCTTCTCGTGGTGGCTTCTCTTATTGTGGATCATGGGCTCTAGGTGCACAGGCTTCAGTAGTTGCAGCATGTGAGCTCAGCAGGTGTTGCACATGCGCCCTAGAGCACATGGGCTTCAGTAGTTGAGGCATGTGGGCTCAGCAGTTGTGGCTCATGAGCTCTAGAGTGCAGGCTCAGTAGTTGTGGCACACGGGCTTAGTTGCTCCGTGGCACGTGGGATCTTCCCGGACAAGGGATTGAACCCGTGTCTCCTGCATTGGCAGGCGGATTCTTAACCACTAAGCCACCAAGGAAGCCCCTACTTTTATTAATTTTTAATTCATGCAAACATTTATAGAGATTTTCATTTTTAAATTATTTTTCTTTTCTTATCATAAAAAACAATATAATGCTATATATTTCAATCTCATTTTTTCCACTTAACAGTAGGGTGTGCAATCTGTTATTAGTTAAATGTGGTTTATCTTCTATATAGATATAGAAGATATCTGTAGTATCTTCTCAGTACTGTAGATAATACTGTGAAACATCCCGGTATACTTGTGAATTGCCTGTTTATGCATTTGGCCTCCTCCTCTTTTGTTTTTTCTGGTGGAGCAGTACTGTTTTTGCTTTTCAGATTCACTGTCCTTCCATGTTTCTTTAGAATTTTAATTTTTAAATTATTTTTTACACTTAACCTTTCATACCGGCAATTTATTCTGTTATGTGTAGTGAGGTAATGTTTTCTTTCCCACATGGTTAAATACTTCTAAGGATTTCATTTTCTCCCCCATGTCTTTGAAATATTAGCTCTTTCATATATGAAATTCTTGGTGCTGCTTCTAGTACTGTTCATTCTGTTGCATTGTTTGGCTTAATCCTGTACTAGTGCATATGCTCTTATTTACTGTGACCTTACATGATTGTAACTGCTTAATACTATTAGCATTGCAAGGAGCACACAATGACAAAAAATCAAAGCCATGGTGCTAATGTTCTTGGTTGCAGACTTCTAGAAATGCAGATTCAGAGCTTATTTTTCTATATCAAAAAACATTAGATATTTAAAAATATTTCATTATCGTTATTAACTTATTCCAAGTTCTTCAAAAATCACACAGAGAATGTGAACAACTAGTTTTCAATGTGTATTTGTGTAGAGCCCTGCCTGCATTTCCCACCTATGCTCTCAGATTCTTTAAGGAGGTGAAAAGCAGGAGTTAAAGAGGAAGGTGGCCGTGGAATTGGTACAGGGAGGCCAATGAGACCAGGGATTGGTACAAGTTAAAGACATTACACTCCCACTCACCTTTCCTCAACAGCACTCCTCATTGCTAGGACTCAATTAACATCTCCGTAACTGGAGTCTCCACTGACTTACCATGGCGTTCTGTTTCTGGAGGTTGAAAAGTTCGTTCTGATACATTGCACCAGCAAAAGGATAAACAGTGGGCAGCTGGGCCTCTGGTTTCTGCAGTGCAAGCAGTGTGTATTCAGGGTCACCTTCCCGAATAACAGCGTTGATGTGGTCCACTGCAGCCAGCCCTGAGGGTCAGAGTGACATTCTGTCAGAACCTGTGCCTTTCCCACTGCAGCCTGACCCAACCAGCCCATATATCCAAGGATTAGAACCTAAGTAGTTACTTTCCATGAACTCTGAAAAGCTGTCATTGGATGGTAAGCGAAGCCTTGGAAACGGTAGCTTGTAATTGGAAGACACTCTAATCCTTGCAGCTAGTCCCTAAAAGAACCTCAGCATTGATAGAGCTGGAGTTATGAGGTCATTCCTGCCTAGCATGACTTCCCTCCAAAATCCTTCCTTTCAGGACCAGCTTTGGAACCATCTCTCCCATGAAACCTTCACAGTGCTCCAGTTCCTGAGGACTTCACACTTTGGGAATTGCCACAGTATTTAGAGCTGGGCCATGTGCATCCTGCAGGCATTGCTCTTTACGGCTCTTTGTGTGTAACCACTGCCTCCCCAAGGAGAGTAAAGACATGTGAAGGCCAGAGAAGCAAGGACTTGCCCTATGGCTCTATCCTCCCTCTGAATCAGCACCATGGGAAACCCACAGGAGGCACTCGGACACACTGCTGCTTGATATGGAATGGTTATTAGTTCTCCAAATATGCTCTCATCTCTTGTGTTCTGTAAAGTGTGATTCTTAGGGAAAAATAATTTCAGATGTTTTAAAAAATATTACAACCAGAATTCATATGATTACATAATTCTGTGTTAGCACGGTAGTCCCATGTGTTAGTATGGTTCTAAGAACCCCAGTGGATGCCTGAAACCATGGATAGTACCAAACCATTTATGTACTGTTTTTTTTCTGTAAATACACACCTGAGATAAAGTTTAATTTATAAGTTAGGTAAAGTAAAAAGATTAACAACAATATACAAAAAATAAAAAGAATTATAATAACATAAGTGGTCTCTTGAAATATCTTTTTTAATTGAGATATAGTTGACTTACAATATCATATTATTTATAGGTGTACAACATAGTGATTCAATATTTTTACAGATTATATACCATACAAAGTTATTATAATATTATTAACTATATTCTCTGCACTGTACATTACTACATCCTTATGACTTCTTTATTTTATACTGGTAGTTTGTACCTCTTAATCCCCTTTACCTATTTCTCCCATCCCATCTACCTCCCTTCTGGCAACAACTAGTTTGTTCTCTGTGTCTCTGATTTTGTTTCTGTTTTATTTATTCATTTGTTTTGTTTTTTAGATTCCACACATACATGAAAACACATAGTATTTGTCTTTTTCGGTATGACTTATTTCACTTAGCATAATACACTCCAGGTCCACCATGTTGTCACAAATGGCAAGATTTCATTCTTTTTTTTTTATGGCTGAGTAATATTCTATTGTATATATATACACCAAATCTTTATCCACTCATTTGCTGATGGATACTTAGGTTGCTTCCATATCTTGGCTATTTAAAATTAATACTACAATAACATTGGGGTATATGTATCTTTTTGAATTAGTGTTTTCATTTTCTTTGTATAAATGTCCAGGAGTGCAATTGTGTAGGTTTCATTTTTAATTCTTTGAGGAAACTCCATATTGTTTTCCATAGCAGCTATGCCAATTTATATTTACCAACAGTGCACAGGGTTCCCTTTTCTCCACATCCTCACCACAACTTGCTATTTCTTGTTTTTTGATGATAGCCATTCTGACAGATGTGAGTTGATCCCTGATCATGGTTTTGATCTGCATTTCCCTTTTCATTAGTAATGTTGAGTATCTTTTCATGTACCTGTTGGTATCTGTACGTCTTCTCTGAAAAAATGCCTATTCAGGTCCTCTGCCCATTTTTAAATTAGATTGTTTTTCTTTGAGACTGAGTTGTATGAGTTCGTTACGTATTTTGTATTATCCTTTTACTGGTCGTATCATTTGCAACTATATTCTCCCATTCAGTAGAATGCCATTTCGTTTTGTTAATGGTTTCCCTTCCTGTGCCAAAGCTTTTAGTTTGATACGCTTCCATTTGTTTATTTTTGCTTTTGTTTCCCTTGTCTCAGGGGATAGATCCAAAAAAATATTGCTAAGACCAATGTCAAAGAGCGTACTGCCTACGTTTTCTTCTAGAAGTTTCATGGTTTCAGGTCTTACATTTAAGTTTTAATCAATTTTGAATTTATTTTTGTATAAGGCAAGAGAAAATGGCCTGGTTTCATCCTTTGACATGTAGCTGTCCAGTTTTCCCAACACCACTGTCTTTTTCTGTTGTATATTCTTGCCTCCTTTGTCATAGATTAATTGACCATATGTATATGGGCTTATTTCTGGGTTCTCTATTCTGTCCCATTGATCTGTGTGTCTGTTTTTGTGCCAATACTGTACTGTTTTGATTATTATAGTAGTAGAGTTTGAAGCCAGGGAGGATGACACAGTTTTGTTGTTTTTTCTCAAGATTGCTTTGGCAATTTGGGCTCTTTTGTAGGTACATACAAACTTTAGTATATTTTTTCTAGTTCAGTGAAAAATGGCACAGGTATTCTGATAGGGATTGCATTGAATCTGTAGATTGCTTTGGGTAGAATGGACATTTTAACAATATTAATTCTTCCAATTCATGAAAATGAAATATATTCCCATTTATTTGTGCATTATTTCTTTCATTAATGTCTTGTAGTTTACAGAGTACAGGTCTTTCACCTCCTTGGTTCAATTTATTCCTAGGTATTAGATTTTTTTGATACAACTGTAAATTGTTTTGTTTTCTCTTTCTGATGGTTCATTATTAGTGCATAGAAATGCAACAGATTCTGTATATTAATGTTGTATCCTGCAACTTTATTGAATTCATGTATTAGTTCTAATGGTTTTCTGGTGGAGTCTTTAGAGTATTATATATGTAGAATCATTTCACCTGCAAGTAGTGACAGTTTTACTTCTTCCCTTCCAATTTGGATGCCTTTTATTTCTTTTTCTTATCTGGTGTTGTGGCTAAGGCTTCCAATACCATGTTGAATAAAAGTGGTGAGATGGGCATCCTTGTCTCGTTCCTGATCTTAGAGGAAAAGCTTTCAGCTTTTCGCCACTTAGTATGATGTTAGCTGTGGGTTTGTCATAAATGGCCTTTATTATGTTGAGGTATGTTCCCTCCCCATCCATTTTGTTGAGAAGATTTTGTCAAATGCTTTTTCTGCATATCATGATGTGATTTTTAGCCTTCATTTTGTTAATATGGTATATCATGCTGATTGGTTTGTGCATATTGAACCATCCTCACATCCCTGGAATAAACTCTACTTGATCATCATGTATGATCCTTTTAACGTACTGATGAATTCAGTTTGCTAATATTTTGTTGAGAGTTTTTGCATCTATGTTCATCAGGAATACTGACCTGTAATCTTCTCTTTTTTTGCAGTGTCTTTGTCAGGTTTTGGTATCAGAGTAATGCTGCCCTCATAGAATGAATTTGTAGTGTTTCCTCCTCTTCAATTTTTTGGAATAATTTGAGAAGGACAGGTATAACTCTTCTTTAAATGTTCAGTAGAATTCACCTGTGAAGCTGTCTGATCCTGGACTTTTGTTTGTTGGGAGTTTTTGTTTTTTTTTAAATTACTCACTCAATTGCATTACTAGTGATCAGTCTGTTCAGATTTTCTTTTTCTTCCTAATTCAGTCTTGGAAGATTTTATGTTTCCAGGAATTTATACATTTCTTCTGGGTTGTCCACTTTGGCTTATAATTCTTTGTAGTATTCTCTTATGATTCTTTGTATATATATATTTGTATTCTTTGTATATCTGTGATATTGGTTGTAACTTTTCTTTTACTTCTAATTTTATTGATTTGGGTCTTCTTTTTTTCTTGATTGAGTCTAAGGGTTTATTTTGTTTATCTTTTGAAAAAAACAGTTCTTAGTTTCATTGATCTTTTCTACTGGGTTTTTTTTGTTGTTTTGTTTTGGTCTCTATTTCATTTATTTCTACTCTGATCATTGTTACTTCTTTCCTTCTACTAACTTTGGGCTTTGTTTATTCTTCTTTTTCTAATTCCTTTAGGTGTAAACTTAGGTTGTTAATTTGAGACTTTTCTTCTTTCTTGAAATAGGCCTGTATTTCTTCTTTCTTGAAATAGGCCTGTATTCCTATATACTTCCCTCTTAGATCTGCTTTTGCTATGACCCATAAATTTTGGCAAGTTGTACTTCTATTTTCACTCATCTTAAGCTTTTTTGATTTCCTTACTGACTCATTGGTTTTTTTAGTAGCATGTTGTTTAGTCTCCACATGTTTGTGTTTTTTCCAGTTTTCTTCCTGGAATTGATTTCTAGTTTTATACCATTATGGTCAGAAAAGATGCTTGATATAATTTGATATAATTTCTATCCTCTTAAATTTGCTGAGACTTGCTTTGTGGCCTAGCGTGTGATCTTCCCTGGAGAATGTTTCCTGTGCCCTTGAAAAGAATGCATATTCTGCAGTTTTGGGATAGAATGTTCTGTAGGTATCTATTAAGTCCATCTGGTCTAATGAGTCATTTAAGGCCACTGTTTCCTTATTGATTTTTGGTCTAGATGTTCTGTCCATTGATGTACGTAGGGTGTTAAAGTTTCCTACTTTTATTATATTATTGTCAATTTCTCTCTTTATGTCTGTTAATATTTGCTTTATATATTTAGATGTTCCTATGTTAGATGTATATAGGTTTAAATATTACATCCTCCTCTTGGATTGACCTCTTTATCATTATGTAACATCCTTCCTTATCTCTTGTTATAATCTTTGTTTTAAAGTCTATTTTGTTTTACATTTGGCAGGGTATATATGTCCATGCCACTCTCTCACTGTGTCCCAGATTACCCTTCCCCCTCCCCATGTGGATAGGCAGGGTGGGAGGGAGGGAGACAAAATAGGGAAGAGATATGGGAATATGTGTACATGTATAGCTGATACACTTATAAAGCAGAAACTAACACACCAGTGTAAAGCAATTATACTCCAATAAAGATGTAAAATAAATAAATAAATGTCTATTTTGTCTGATATGTGTATTGCTACCCCTGCTTTTTTTTCCATTTCCATTTGCATGGAGTATCTTTTTCCTTCCCTTCACTTACAGTCTCTGTTGTCTTTATCTCTGAAGTGAGTCTCTTCACTTCTCCCCACTAAGCTTATGAACCTCAGAGGTATTGCTGGCAATATTAGTTTCTTCCTGTAGGCAGCAAACAGATGGGGATTTTTTTTTTTTTAAATCAATTCAGCCACCTTATGTCTTTTGATTGGGGCATTTAGTTCATTTACATTTAAAGTGATTATAGATAGGTATGTACTTATTACCATTTTATTATTTGTTTTCTGGTGGTTTTTGTAGTTCTTCTCTATTCTTTTCTTTTAAACTCTGGTCTGATGATTTTGTTTAGTGTTATGTTTGGGTTCCTTTCTCTTCTTTCTTTATCTTTTTTTTCTTTTTTTTGGTTTGTGGTTACTATGAAGTTTATATACATACATATATATAGATCTCAACGTATCTCTAGCTCTAGTCATTTAAATTCAAATACATTGTAAAAGCTCGACATGTTTTACTCCCCCTCCACATTTTGTTTTTGATGTCATATTTTACATCTTTTTGTGTATCCCTTAATAACTTATTGTAGTTATAGTTGATTTTATGACTTTTGCCTTTTAACCCTCAACTAGCTTTTTAAGTGGTTAATCCACTGCCTTTACCATATACAGCTGTCCCTTGGTATCCATGGGAGAAGGTTCCAGGGCCTGCCGTGGATACAGAAATCTGCAGACACTCAAGTCCCATAGTCAGCCCTCTGTATCCACAGTTCCACATCTGTGCATTCAACCAACCTCAGATCATGTAGTACTGAATGTACTTATTGAAAAAAAAATTCATGTATAAGTGGACCCACACAGTTTAAACCTGTGTTGTTCAAGGGTCAAATGTATTTGCCTTTACTAGTGAGATTTTTCCCTTCATGTATTTTCTTATTTCTTGTTATTGCCTTTGTTTGGTTTTATTTTTCCTGGGTTTTTTGTTTGGTTTTGTTTTTTGTTTGTTTTGTTAAAGAAGATCCTTTAACATTTCTTGTGAGTTTAGTGTTGATGAGCTCTTTTAGTTTTTGCTTATTGGGGAAATTCTTTCTCTCTCCTTCAGTTCTGAAGGATAACTTTGCCTTGTACAGTATTCTTGGTTGTAGGTTTGTGTTTGTTTTGTTTTTGTTTACGTTTTTCCTTTCAGCAGTTTAAATATATCATGCAACTCCATTCTTGCCTGCAAAGTTTCTGCTGAAGTATCAGCTGATAGCCTCATGGAGGTTCCCTCAAATGTGACTCTTTGTTTTCCCTTGTTGCCTTTAAAATTCTCTATCTTTAAATTTTGCCATTTTAATTAAGACACGTTTTGGTGTAGATCTCTTTGGGTTCATTTTGTTTGGGACTCTCTGTGCTTCTTGGACCTGGATATGTTTCTTTTCCCAGGTTATGGAAGTTTTCAGCCATTATTTCATCAAACACATTGCCCCTTTCTTTCTCTTCTTCTAAACCCCTATAATGCTAATGTTAGTACACTTGGTGTTGTCCCAAAGGTCCCCTAAACAATTCCTATTTTTAAAAACTTTGTCTTATGGATATTCTGATTGGGTGATTTCCACTATTCTGACTTCCAGGATGCTTATGTGTTCTTCTGTATCACCTAATACAGAAGATTCCCTTTTATGTTGATTGATTCCCTTTAATGTATCTTTCATTTCAGTAATTATATTCTTCAGCTTTGATTGGTTCTTTTTATATTTTCTAATTCTTTGTTGAAGTTTCACTGTGTTCCTCTATTTTTCTCCAAAGTTCAGTGAGCATTTTAATGACTGTTACTTTGAACTGTTAATCATGAAAGTTACTTATGTCTACTTCATTAGGGTTCTCCCACCCCTGGAGGTTTTAACTTGTTCTTTCATTTGGAACATTTTCCTCATTTTCTTTGACTTTCTGTGTTTGTCTCTATGAATTAGGCAAAACAGGTACCTCTCCTGGTCTTCAAGGTGTGCCCTTGGGCTTCCCTGGTGGCGCAGTGGTTGAGAGTCTGTCTGCCAATGCAGGGGACACGGGTTCGTGCCCCGGTCCGGGAAGATCCCACATGCTGCGGAGCAGCTTTCTTGAAATAGGCCTGTATTTCTTCTTTCTTGAAATAGGCCTGTATTTCTTCTTTCTTGAAATAGGCCTGTATTTCTTCTTTCTTGAAATAGGCCTGTATTTCTTCTTTCTTGAAATAGGCCTGTATTTCTTCTTTCTTGAAATAGGCCTGTATTTCTTCTTTCTTGAAATAGGCCTGTATTTCTTCTTTCTTGAAATAGGCCTGTATTTCTTCTTTCTTGAAATAGGCCTGTATTTCTTCTTTCTTGAAATAGGCCTGTATTTCTTCTTTCTTGAAATAGGCCTGTATTTCTTCTTTCTTGAAATAGGCCTGTATTTCTTCTTTCTTGAAATAGGCCTGTATTTCTTCTTTCTTGAAATAGGCCTGTATTTCTTCTTTCTTGAAATAGGCCTGTATTTCTTCTTTCTTGAAATAGGCCTGTATTTCTTCTTTCTTGAAATAGGCCTGTATTTCTTCTTTCTTGAAATAGGCCTGTATTTCTTCTTTCTTGAAATAGGCCTGTATTTCTTCTTTCTTGAAATAGGCCTGTATTTCTTCTTTCTTGAAATAGGCCTGTATTTCTTCTTTCTTGAAATAGGCCTGTATTTCTTCTTTCTTGAAATAGGCCTGTATTTCTTCTTTCTTGAAATAGGCCTGTATTTCTTCTTTCTTGAAATAGGCCTGTATTTCTTCTTTCTTGAAATAGGCCTGTATTTCTTCTTTCTTGAAATAGGCCTGTATTTCTTCTTTCTTGAAATAGGCCTGTATTTCTTCTTTCTTGAAATAGGCCTGTATTTCTTCTTTCTTGAAATAGGCCTGTATTTCTTCTTTCTTGAAATAGGCCTGTATTTCTTCTTTCTTGAAATAGGCCTGTATTTCTTCTTTCTTGAAATAGGCCTGTATTTCTTCTTTCTTGAAATAGGCCTGTATTTCTTCTTTCTTGAAATAGGCCTGTATTTCTTCTTTCTTGAAATAGGCCTGTATTTCTTCTTTCTTGAAATAGGCCTGTATTTCTTCTTTCTTGAAATAGGCCTGTATTTCTTCTTTCTTGAAATAGGCCTGTATTTCTTCTTTCTTGAAATAGGCCTGTATTTCTTCTTTCTTGAAATAGGCCTGTATTTCTTCTTTCTTGAAATAGGCCTGTATTTCTTCTTTCTTGAAATAGGCCTGTATTTCTTCTTTCTTGAAATAGGCCTGTATTTCTTCTTTCTTGAAATAGGCCTGTATTTCTTCTTTCTTGAAATAGGCCTGTATTTCTTCTTTCTTGAAATAGGCCTGTATTTCTTCTTTCTTGAAATAGGCCTGTATTTCTTCTTTCTTGAAATAGGCCTGTATTTCTTCTTTCTTGAAATAGGCCTGTATTTCTTCTTTCTTGAAATAGGCCTGTATTTCTTCTTTCTTGAAATAGGCCTGTATTTCTTCTTTCTTGAAATAGGCCTGTATTTCTTCTTTCTTGAAATAGGCCTGTATTTCTTCTTTCTTGAAATAGGCCTGTATTTCTTCTTTCTTGAAATAGGCCTGTATTTCTTCTTTCTTGAAATAGGCCTGTATTTCTTCTTTCTTGAAATAGGCCTGTATTTCTTCTTTCTTGAAATAGGCCTGTATTTCTTCTTTCTTGAAATAGGCCTGTATTTCTTCTTTCTTGAAATAGGCCTGTATTTCTTCTTTCTTGAAATAGGCCTGTATTTCTTCTTTCTTGAAATAGGCCTGTATTTCTTCTTTCTTGAAATAGGCCTGTATTTCTTCTTTCTTGAAATAGGCCTGTATTTCTTCTTTCTTGAAATAGGCCTGTATTTCTTCTTTCTTGAAATAGGCCTGTATTTCTTCTTTCTTGAAATAGGCCTGTATTTCTTCTTTCTTGAAATAGGCCTGTATTTCTTCTTTCTTGAAATAGGCCTGTATTTCTTCTTTCTTGAAATAGGCCTGTATTTCTTCTTTCTTGAAATAGGCCTGTATTTCTTCTTTCTTGAAATAGGCCTGTATTTCTTCTTTCTTGAAATAGGCCTGTATTTCTTCTTTCTTGAAATAGGCCTGTATTTCTTCTTTCTTGAAATAGGCCTGTATTTCTTCTTTCTTGAAATAGGCCTGTATTTCTTCTTTCTTGAAATAGGCCTGTATTTCTTCTTTCTTGAAATAGGCCTGTATTTCTTCTTTCTTGAAATAGGCCTGTATTTCTTCTTTCTTGAAATAGGCCTGTATTTCTTCTTTCTTGAAATAGGCCTGTATTTCTTCTTTCTTGAAATAGGCCTGTATTTCTTCTTTCTTGAAATAGGCCTGTATTTCTTCTTTCTTGAAATAGGCCTGTATTTCTTCTTTCTTGAAATAGGCCTGTATTTCTTCTTTCTTGAAATAGGCCTGTATTTCTTCTTTCTTGAAATAGGCCTGTATTTCTTCTTTCTTGAAATAGGCCTGTATTTCTTCTTTCTTGAAATAGGCCTGTATTTCTTCTTTCTTGAAATAGGCCTGTATTTCTTCTTTCTTGAAATAGGCCTGTATTTCTTCTTTCTTGAAATAGGCCTGTATTTCTTCTTTCTTGAAATAGGCCTGTATTTCTTCTTTCTTGAAATAGGCCTGTATTTCTTCTTTCTTGAAATAGGCCTGTATTTCTTCTTTCTTGAAATAGGCCTGTATTTCTTCTTTCTTGAAATAGGCCTGTATTTCTTCTTTCTTGAAATAGGCCTGTATTTCTTCTTTCTTGAAATAGGCCTGTATTTCTTCTTTCTTGAAATAGGCCTGTATTTCTTCTTTCTTGAAATAGGCCTGTATTTCTTCTTTCTTGAAATAGGCCTGTATTTCTTCTTTCTTGAAATAGGCCTGTATTTCTTCTTTCTTGAAATAGGCCTGTATTTCTTCTTTCTTGAAATAGGCCTGTATTTCTTCTTTCTTGAAATAGGCCTGTATTTCTTCTTTCTTGAAATAGGCCTGTATTTCTTCTTTCTTGAAATAGGCCTGTATTTCTTCTTTCTTGAAATAGGCCTGTATTTCTTCTTTCTTGAAATAGGCCTGTATTTCTTCTTTCTTGAAATAGGCCTGTATTTCTTCTTTCTTGAAATAGGCCTGTATTTCTTCTTTCTTGAAATAGGCCTGTATTTCTTCTTTCTTGAAATAGGCCTGTATTTCTTCTTTCTTGAAATAGGCCTGTATTTCTTCTTTCTTGAAATAGGCCTGTATTTCTTCTTTCTTGAAATAGGCCTGTATTTCTTCTTTCTTGAAATAGGCCTGTATTTCTTCTTTCTTGAAATAGGCCTGTATTTCTTCTTTCTTGAAATAGGCCTGTATTTCTTCTTTCTTGAAATAGGCCTGTATTTCTTCTTTCTTGAAATAGGCCTGTATTTCTTCTTTCTTGAAATAGGCCTGTATTTCTTCTTTCTTGAAATAGGCCTGTATTTCTTCTTTCTTGAAATAGGCCTGTATTTCTTCTTTCTTGAAATAGGCCTGTATTTCTTCTTTCTTGAAATAGGCCTGTATTTCTTCTTTCTTGAAATAGGCCTGTATTTCTTCTTTCTTGAAATAGGCCTGTATTTCTTCTTTCTTGAAATAGGCCTGTATTTCTTCTTTCTTGAAATAGGCCTGTATTTCTTCTTTCTTGAAATAGGCCTGTATTTCTTCTTTCTTGAAATAGGCCTGTATTTCTTCTTTCTTGAAATAGGCCTGTATTTCTTCTTTCTTGAAATAGGCCTGTATTTCTTCTTTCTTGAAATAGGCCTGTATTTCTTCTTTCTTGAAATAGGCCTGTATTTCTTCTTTCTTGAAATAGGCCTGTATTTCTTCTTTCTTGAAATAGGCCTGTATTTCTTCTTTCTTGAAATAGGCCTGTATTTCTTCTTTCTTGAAATAGGCCTGTATTTCTTCTTTCTTGAAATAGGCCTGTATTTCTTCTTTCTTGAAATAGGCCTGTATTTCTTCTTTCTTGAAATAGGCCTGTATTTCTTCTTTCTTGAAATAGGCCTGTATTTCTTCTTTCTTGAAATAGGCCTGTATTTCTTCTTTCTTGAAATAGGCCTGTATTTCTTCTTTCTTGAAATAGGCCTGTATTTCTTCTTTCTTGAAATAGGCCTGTATTTCTTCTTTCTTGAAATAGGCCTGTATTTCTTCTTTCTTGAAATAGGCCTGTATTTCTTCTTTCTTGAAATAGGCCTGTATTTCTTCTTTCTTGAAATAGGCCTGTATTTCTTCTTTCTTGAAATAGGCCTGTATTTCTTCTTTCTTGAAATAGGCCTGTATTTCTTCTTTCTTGAAATAGGCCTGTATTTCTTCTTTCTTGAAATAGGCCTGTATTTCTTCTTTCTTGAAATAGGCCTGTATTTCTTCTTTCTTGAAATAGGCCTGTATTTCTTCTTTCTTGAAATAGGCCTGTATTTCTTCTTTCTTGAAATAGGCCTGTATTTCTTCTTTCTTGAAATAGGCCTGTATTTCTTCTTTCTTGAAATAGGCCTGTATTTCTTCTTTCTTGAAATAGGCCTGTATTTCTTCTTTCTTGAAATAGGCCTGTATTTCTTCTTTCTTGAAATAGGCCTGTATTTCTTCTTTCTTGAAATAGGCCTGTATTTCTTCTTTCTTGAAATAGGCCTGTATTTCTTCTTTCTTGAAATAGGCCTGTATTTCTTCTTTCTTGAAATAGGCCTGTATTTCTTCTTTCTTGAAATAGGCCTGTATTTCTTCTTTCTTGAAATAGGCCTGTATTTCTTCTTTCTTGAAATAGGCCTGTATTTCTTCTTTCTTGAAATAGGCCTGTATTTCTTCTTTCTTGAAATAGGCCTGTATTTCTTCTTTCTTGAAATAGGCCTGTATTTCTTCTTTCTTGAAATAGGCCTGTATTTCTTCTTTCTTGAAATAGGCCTGTATTTCTTCTTTCTTGAAATAGGCCTGTATTTCTTCTTTCTTGAAATAGGCCTGTATTTCTTCTTTCTTGAAATAGGCCTGTATTTCTTCTTTCTTGAAATAGGCCTGTATTTCTTCTTTCTTGAAATAGGCCTGTATTTCTTCTTTCTTGAAATAGGCCTGTATTTCTTCTTTCTTGAAATAGGCCTGTATTTCTTCTTTCTTGAAATAGGCCTGTATTTCTTCTTTCTTGAAATAGGCCTGTATTTCTTCTTTCTTGAAATAGGCCTGTATTTCTTCTTTCTTGAAATAGGCCTGTATTTCTTCTTTCTTGAAATAGGCCTGTATTTCTTCTTTCTTGAAATAGGCCTGTATTTCTTCTTTCTTGAAATAGGCCTGTATTTCTTCTTTCTTGAAATAGGCCTGTATTTCTTCTTTCTTGAAATAGGCCTGTATTTCTTCTTTCTTGAAATAGGCCTGTATTTCTTCTTTCTTGAAATAGGCCTGTATTTCTTCTTTCTTGAAATAGGCCTGTATTTCTTCTTTCTTGAAATAGGCCTGTATTTCTTCTTTCTTGAAATAGGCCTGTATTTCTTCTTTCTTGAAATAGGCCTGTATTTCTTCTTTCTTGAAATAGGCCTGTATTTCTTCTTTCTTGAAATAGGCCTGTATTTCTTCTTTCTTGAAATAGGCCTGTATTTCTTCTTTCTTGAAATAGGCCTGTATTTCTTCTTTCTTGAAATAGGCCTGTATTTCTTCTTTCTTGAAATAGGCCTGTATTTCTTCTTTCTTGAAATAGGCCTGTATTTCTTCTTTCTTGAAATAGGCCTGTATTTCTTCTTTCTTGAAATAGGCCTGTATTTCTTCTTTCTTGAAATAGGCCTGTATTTCTTCTTTCTTGAAATAGGCCTGTATTTCTTCTTTCTTGAAATAGGCCTGTATTTCTTCTTTCTTGAAATAGGCCTGTATTTCTTCTTTCTTGAAATAGGCCTGTATTTCTTCTTTCTTGAAATAGGCCTGTATTTCTTCTTTCTTGAAATAGGCCTGTATTCCTATATACTTCCCTCTTAGATCTGCTTTTGCTATGACCCATAAATTTTGGCAAGTTGTACTTCTATTTTCACTCATCTTAAGCTTTTTTGATTTCCTTACTGACTCATTGGTTTTTTTAGTAGCATGTTGTTTAGTCTCCACATGTTTGTGTTTTTTCCAGTTTTCTTCCTGGAATTGATTTCTAGTTTTATACCATTATGGTCAGAAAAGATGCTTGATATAATTTGATATAATTTCTATCCTCTTAAATTTGCTGAGACTTGCTTTGTGGCCTAGCGTGTGATCTTCCCTGGAGAATGTTTCCTGTGCCCTTGAAAAGAATGCATATTCTGCAGTTTTGGGATAGAATGTTCTGTAGGTATCTATTAAGTCCATCTGGTCTAATGAGTCATTTAAGGCCACTGTTTCCTTATTGATTTTTGGTCTAGATGTTCTGTCCATTGATGTACGTAGGGTGTTAAAGTTTCCTACTTTTATTATATTATTGTCAATTTCTCTCTTTATGTCTGTTAATATTTGCTTTATATATTTAGATGTTCCTATGTTAGATGTATATAGGTTTAAATATTACATCCTCCTCTTGGATTGACCTCTTTATCATTATGTAACATCCTTCCTTATCTCTTGTTATAATCTTTGTTTTAAAGTCTATTTTGTTTTACATTTGGCAGGGTATATATGTCCATGCCACTCTCTCACTGTGTCCCAGATTACCCTTCCCCCTCCCCATGTGGATAGGCAGGGTGGGAGGGAGGGAGACAAAATAGGGAAGAGATATGGGAATATGTGTACATGTATAGCTGATACACTTATAAAGCAGAAACTAACACACCAGTGTAAAGCAATTATACTCCAATAAAGATGTAAAATAAATAAATAAATGTCTATTTTGTCTGATATGTGTATTGCTACCCCTGCTTTTTTTTCCATTTCCATTTGCATGGAGTATCTTTTTCCTTCCCTTCACTTACAGTCTCTGTTGTCTTTATCTCTGAAGTGAGTCTCTTCACTTCTCCCCACTAAGCTTATGAACCTCAGAGGTATTGCTGGCAATATTAGTTTCTTCCTGTAGGCAGCAAACAGATGGGGATTTTTTTTTTTTTAAATCAATTCAGCCACCTTATGTCTTTTGATTGGGGCATTTAGTTCATTTACATTTAAAGTGATTATAGATAGGTATGTACTTATTACCATTTTATTATTTGTTTTCTGGTGGTTTTTGTAGTTCTTCTCTATTCTTTTCTTTTAAACTCTGGTCTGATGATTTTGTTTAGTGTTATGTTTGGGTTCCTTTCTCTTCTTTCTTTATCTTTTTTTTCTTTTTTTTGGTTTGTGGTTACTATGAAGTTTATATACATACATATATATAGATCTCAACGTATCTCTAGCTCTAGTCATTTAAATTCAAATACATTGTAAAAGCTCGACATGTTTTACTCCCCCTCCACATTTTGTTTTTGATGTCATATTTTACATCTTTTTGTGTATCCCTTAATAACTTATTGTAGTTATAGTTGATTTTATGACTTTTGCCTTTTAACCCTCAACTAGCTTTTTAAGTGGTTAATCCACTGCCTTTACCATATACAGCTGTCCCTTGGTATCCATGGGAGAAGGTTCCAGGGCCTGCCGTGGATACAGAAATCTGCAGACACTCAAGTCCCATAGTCAGCCCTCTGTATCCACAGTTCCACATCTGTGCATTCAACCAACCTCAGATCATGTAGTACTGAATGTACTTATTGAAAAAAAAATTCATGTATAAGTGGACCCACACAGTTTAAACCTGTGTTGTTCAAGGGTCAAATGTATTTGCCTTTACTAGTGAGATTTTTCCCTTCATGTATTTTCTTATTTCTTGTTATTGCCTTTGTTTGGTTTTATTTTTCCTGGGTTTTTTGTTTGGTTTTGTTTTTTGTTTGTTTTGTTAAAGAAGATCCTTTAACATTTCTTGTGAGTTTAGTGTTGATGAGCTCTTTTAGTTTTTGCTTATTGGGGAAATTCTTTCTCTCTCCTTCAGTTCTGAAGGATAACTTTGCCTGGTACAGTATTCTTGGTTGTAGGTTTGTGTTTGTTTTGTTTTTGTTTACGTTTTTCCTTTCAGCAGTTTAAATATATCATGCAACTCCATTCTTGCCTGCAAAGTTTCTGCTGAAGTATCAGCTGATAGCCTCATGGAGGTTCCCTCAAATGTGACTCTTTGTTTTCCCTTGTTGCCTTTAAAATTCTCTATCTTTAAATTTTGCCATTTTAATTAAGACACGTTTTGGTGTAGATCTCTTTGGGTTCATTTTGTTTGGGACTCTCTGTGCTTCTTGGACCTGGATATGTTTCTTTTCCCAGGTTATGGAAGTTTTCAGCCATTATTTCATCAAACACATTGCCCCTTTCTTTCTCTTCTTCTAAACCCCTATAATGCTAATGTTAGTACACTTGGTGTTGTCCCAAAGGCCCCTAAACAATTCCTATTTTTAAAAACTTTGTCTTATGGATATTCTGATTGGGTGATTTCCACTATTCTGACTTCCAGGATGCTTATGTGTTCTTCTGTATCACCTAATACAGAAGATTCCCTTTTATGTTGATTGATTCCCTTTAATGTATCTTTCATTTCAGTAATTATATTCTTCAGCTTTGATTGGTTCTTTTTATATTTTCTAATTCTTTGTTGAAGTTTCACTGTGTTCCTCTATTTTTCTCCAAAGTTCAGTGAGCATTTTAATGACTGTTACTTTGAACTGTTAATCATGAAAGTTACTTATGTCTACTTCATTAGGGTTCTCCCACCCCTGGAGGTTTTAACTTGTTCTTTCATTTGGAACATTTTCCTCATTTTCTTTGACTTTCTGTGTTTGTCTCTATGAATTAGGCAAAACAGGTACCTCTCCTGGTCTTCAAGGTGTGCCCTTGGGCTTCCCTGGTGGCGCAGTGGTTGAGAGTCTGTCTGCCAATGCAGGGGACACGGGTTCGTGCCCCGGTCCGGGAAGATCCCACATGCTGCGGAGCAGCTGGGCCCGTGAGTCACGGCTGCTGGGCCTGTGTGTCCGGAGCCTGTGTGCCACAACGGGAGAGGCCACAACAGTGAGAGGCCCACATACCGAAAAAAAAAAAAAAAAAAAAAAGGTGTGCCCTTATGTAGGAGTGCTCCTATGCAGTCTGTATATGTTGAAGCCAGAGTTAGATAAGGGGGCATGCTGGTGCAGCCTTGGTAGGCTGGACAGAGCACCAGGCACTTTTCAATACGCTGTTTCTGTGCTGGCACTCAGAGCAAGTAAGTATGTGCATGAACCCTTTAAGAGGGCGTCTGGTTTTCCGACAGCCCTCTGGCTCTCCTGGTAGTAAGCCCCACTGGTTTTCAAAAAGCAGTTAAGTAGGCTCATCTTCCTGGTGCTAGTCCCCAAGGCTGGAGTGCTCAATGTGGGGCTTGAAGCCCTTGCTCATTAGGGAGGACCTCCATGTTTGTGACCTTCCTTTCCATCTGTGGGTCACACACTGGGGGTATGGGTGCGGACTAGATCACTTCTCTTTCCCTCCTCCTTGTCTTGATGTGGTTTTTCCCTTATATTCTTTTTTAAAAGATTTTATTTTATTGAACTGTAACTGACTTACAATGTTGTGTTAGTTTCTGCTGTACAGCAAAGTGATTCAGTTATATATGTATGTATATACGTATACATACATATATATATTCTTTTTCATATTCTTTTCCATGTTCTTTTCCATTATGGTTTATTACAGGATACCGAATATAGTTCCCTGTGTTACACAGTAGGACCTTGTTGTTTATCCATTTTTCCTTTATATCCTTAATTTTATAAGAGCTGTTCTGCTAGTCCTCAGGTCATTCTCAGAGAGAGTTGTTCTATATGTTGTTGTAGTCTTAGTGTGTCCTTGGCTGCAAGTGAGCTCAGGGTCTTCCTACTCCGCCATCTTGATCCTGCCTACTCAAAATGTTTTATTGTACAAATTTAATGCCTTTTTCAACTTAACTAAGCACTTATCATACATAGTGGCCTTAACTTTTACAGTTGAAGGTCCACCAGCAAAATTAGCACAGATTTTTTTCCTTCTTCACAATGTCACAGAAGATTCGTTCTTACTGTAGATCTTAGCAACTTCACCATACAATTTTTTTCTTTCTTTATTAAGTTGAGAACTTTCACCTTTTCACTTAAAGAAAGCACTTACAGCTTCTCTTTGGCATATCTGAATTGCTAGCATCACTACTCTTGAGCTTTTGGGCCATTATTAAGTAAAATAAGGGTGACTTGAACACAAGCACTATGGTACCAGACAATCTGGTAACTGAGATGGCTACTAAGTGACTAAAGGGCAGGATATACTGGACAAAGTGATGATTCACATGCCAGGTGGAATGGTGCAAGATTTCACCATGCTACTCAGAAGAGCATGTAACTTAAAAGTTATGAATTATTTCTGGAATTCTCCATTTAATATTTTCAGACCGCAGTTGACTACAGGTAACTGAAATTGCAAAAAATGAAACTGTGGATAAGGGGGAGACTACCGGATCATTTAACCTAAAAAAAGAAAAAAAAGAAAAGAAAAAAGCCCTGATCACAGAAATGCCTTGGTTTACATCATCTGATCCAACCAGAAGCTCTGTGACGTCTCTACCAGTTATAATGTTCAGATAACAAAGACCCAAATTTTAGTGACCAAATGCAGGGTGCTTCGAACAGTAAATTCAGCAGTTTCCAGAAAACAGAAATGGAATTGCTGACCAAACAGAAGAATGAGTGATGAACTCTGCCACCAGGCAATAGTAAACTGGACAGAGCCAGCAGGATTTTGTCCTATAAAGAAGGCTTCAGGGTAGTAGAAATAACACAGACCCATAGATTTGTAGATCTTTTCAAGGATTAGTCTGTCTCCCTAATACATGACTAGACTACAGCTAAGATTATTCTAACCCTTTTTAACAGATGACAATTTATCTTCTTTAACTATATTCACAAGGAGCTTTGCTCAATAACTTTTCTACTGAGACACATCATTTAATAGCAGGAAATACAACTAATGCAACCTTTCATGCCACACTCCAGAAAATTTACACTTTTAGAATAAATTAGAATAAGACCCTAAGAACCCCAACACTTTTTTCTATTCTTAGAACTAGTATGATAAATGAAAGAATTCCAGAAAGGAAGGTCAGCGGTTGTCTGTCGTGTTTGCTGCTCTGTTAAAACTATCCAAGGCCTTGCAGTTGTGTCTCTGATTACTCTGAATAGGATCTTGCTTCACCTTTGAAAACTCTATTATATGAGTTTGGAAAACTGGATGGTAAAATATTACGAGAAAAATTATATCCTTTAAAACACTCTTAAGGAACCATTTTTTCTAAAAAAATAAAGTAAGCTTAACCACTCTTTTACACTCTGCATTTAACAAAATTTCAAGCTCTAGTCTTAACAGAATATATATAATGAATGAAATGCATGTACCAAACCCCAAAGTTAAATGATTGCAGTTCAAACAAACCTGAAGCCCCTGACAACAGATTTCGTGTTATTACCATCGAAGTTTTCACTTCTGTCATTACCATGGCTGCTACAAGTGCAGACACCTTAACATTTTAATATAATAAGCTCTATGGTTGGGGAAAAGCTTGTCAAGTAGTTACACTGACATATTTTAAAGCATACAATTGTCTCATTGTCATCACTGGCTAAAATATGCTTTAGAGAATATTTTTCAAGACTATTTTTAGCATTACTGGACCATAAATTTTCCAATGAGGAGAGATCAAAACCTTTAGAATAATCATGTTCTAAGCATGTAAAGCCATTAAACACTGCAATGTCCTTCATAATTTTAGCTGGTTATGCATTAGGGCAGATCATCTCATGACTCTTACTTAAAAGTGGAAAAAAAAAGTATAGTCTATTTGGCATCAAATTTGTGGTCAGGAAATTATGTCATTTAGCAGAGTATTGAAACAGTTATATAAGGCATTTTATTTAACATGAAAAAGAAATCTATTTTAGTGGTTATAAACATTTCAAAAACAAAGGCTGGCACAAAGCTATGGAACCATTTCCCCACTAAGCTTATGAACCTCAGAGGTACTGCTGGCAATATTAGTTTCTTCCTGTAATTCATTTCTGCCAAGCATAATGAAATTCTCACTTTTCAAACAGAGCAGAAAGAGAAACTTGAAACTGTGCTTCATGTATCATCACCAACATGTTCAAAATTTAGTAAGAATAAAAGAATAGGAACACACATCTCAAAACGTCAAGGTGTTCCCATAAAAAAAAGTTATTCTAGCGTTCTCCACAGTCATAAATGGAGGTAAATTCTCAAACGCACTCCGTTGTTAACTCCTAGACCTTTCTATCAATTTTCTCTGGGCCTCCTTGATCACTGTTTGAAGCCTTTAAAATATGTCTCTACCAGCAACTTAGGAGTGAACTCCTGGGTAACACCTATAGGTGTGCGTTTCCTTGAAGGTGGTAAGAGCCATAAAGGACATTCAAAGCTCATCTAGGAGGTTATGATGAGGGTTTAGGACTACTGGAATTAGTGCACACCCCAAATTTAAACTTGGCAGATGGTTCATATGTTTTATTAAATTACATGGGCTAACTGGTTTTTGATGTATTTGTTTTTTTGGGTATATATGGGTTATTTAGGTTGACCTAGGGGACATTAATGCCAAAGAGAATTCCTTACTGCCTCAAGTAAAAAGAAATTTTATTAGAGAGAGGAAAAAGACTAATAAATTAAATTAACTTGCATATACTTATTTTAATTACCCAAGTTTTCTGTTCTTTATAGTCACACAACTAGGTACCAAGGAGAATTGTCCTGTGTGACGCCATAGAGTCTCATGAATGTGGGATTCAAACCTGCCATCATGTGATTTATAGGCCTGTCAAGTCTTATTCACTTGCACCAAAGCTACAAAAGCTGTAAGAAAACAATGCTTACAAACTACAGACTAATGATTGGGAAGTAATAAAAAGCAGAGGTGTCAATAATAGCTTTTACGGTTCCAATCGAATGCCATAACATGATCATGGGCAAGGAATGACAATCTTTAACTCACAATCTTTACTAAATAACCTTTAAGATTAGCCCAATAAGGGACAGGTTCAAAATATGACATACGCTGTACCTATGATGAAATAGGAAGGTACAGTCAAACTAGCTTCAAGATGCTTTGAGATACTTTGCATGGACTGGGGACAAGACAGCCAGAAAAGCTCCATGGAAAACTGGAAGATGATAACACCAGAATTAAGAGCAACACTGACTTTTAGTGGATTTTTCATCATATCAGGCACTTTTACAAGGATACAAGTTAAGAGTTTTGCTGAGATTTGGATAAGGAAAATGTGCATCTTCTAGAAGTATCCATTTCCTTCATATGATCCATTACTCACTGTTGACTTTATTGATATTGCCTTGGATTTCTGCTTGTGTCAGCAATTCTTCATATGCATCTCTTTCTTCTTCTGAAATACAGTTATTCTGCAAAAGAAAGGCTTCATTGATTCCTGAAGTTAAATGTTTCCAAAGGTCGATATTCAAAAGAAAAACTTAAAGAGTGCTAAAAACCATTTGCTAATATTCATGTGAACTCAATACAAGCATTTAAGAGCGCCTGATCTGTGCAGGGCACTAGGGTTAGCTATGCCGGCAAGGGTTACAAAACAACAGACCCAGTGACTCTCTGTAAAAGCCTAATTGTCTAATGTGCAAAACATTAGGTTGGACCGCTTGATATTGCCATTTTTTTGTAGATCAAAACCAGATGATTATTGGCAATTTCATCTGATTCAGTCTAACAAAATCAAGAACACAAATAACAAATATACACAGCAGAACAAAATACATTCTAGGGAAGTGCATACTTGGTTGGAAAGAAAATTTTAAGAAGAGACAACAGTTGAGGAGGGCCTGAAGGGAGAGAGTAATATTCAAGGCGGAGAGGAGAGAGCAGGGTGTAGACAACAGGATTTGGTCACAAACGTGGGAAACTTGGCATGTTGGGCTATAGCAAGGAGTGTGTGTCCAGGGTTAGCCAAAAAGGTGGGGAGGTAGGTTGGGAATCCTGGAGCTTTTTAAGGCCAACAGAAGGACCTGTACCTGCAGTAGGGAATCAGGGGAGGTTTCTGGTGGGATGACATCAGATCTGTAGCTAAAGATTAATTTTGCAACCTTAGCTCTGAGAGGGGTTGGCCTGGAGAATGACAGGAAGCAGGGGGACCCATGGGGAAGGTGCTGAGACAGCCCTGACACAAGGTCAGGAGGGGCAGGGCCGAGGCAAGAGCGGTGAAACTAGAAGGTAGGTGATGGAGGTCAGCCTGTCAAGAAAAGGCAGAGGACAGTGATGGATGGGACATGGGGGACATAAAAAGAGTTCTGAAACAATGTGGGAGTCATTCCAAAGGGAAGTCAGCAAGAGGCATGCATAGGAGAAGGGCAGGGTGAAGATGAGCACCCCTCTGATGTTGTGGGGAGCAAAGCCAGTGGGACACAGAGATGAAGGTATCTGGAGGAGCTTTAGTGGGGCCTGGTATCAAGCTGACTGCTGATTTCTTCAACAAGTGGATGAGCTCAATGGAGGAAGAACAGAGAGAGGTGTGATTCAATGACAGACTTGGAAGGATCCCTATATTTGGAGGGAGGAATAGGCAGAGACATTAAAAGATGCAGAAGAGAACCACAAGCATAGAAGGCAGGCAGGGCAGCATGAGGCAAGTGTGCCAACGCTGGCAGAAGCCACCCCCTGAGAAAAGGTTAGGATAAGCGGGTTACTCTGGGTAATAGAGCTGAAGCTGATATGGCAAGAGGTGAAGAAGAGGAAAGTTGGCGAGGAAGTGGAATCTCGGAGTGCAAAGTTTTTTATGAGACAGGAGGTGGGATATATGAAGTGAGGATCAGGAGCCGGCTGCCGTGTCGAGGAGAGAAACCACTTCCTTAAATATGAGGGGAAACTATGGGGAAAATATGAGGAAAGTGGATTCAAAAACATCTTCTCTAAACTTCACCACACCCAATTATTAGCTTCTAGTAATAAATCTGAAGGTAAGGCGGCTAATACAAGGTTGGTGATACCCAACAAGGGAAGATCTTTATCTGCTGCTTCTACACCTTCTAGGTAAGTTTTCAACATGACCTTCCATCCTTGTGACCTGTAATATTCATCATAAAAAGAAACCTAATTTCCTTACGGAGTGCAGGGTCTTCTTTAACCCTTACATTTCACCCAAACCAATGGCCTGTGGCTAGAGAGACCACAGCCAGCCAATTTAAAAATATCCCTTGGGCCTCCCTGGTGGCGCAGTGGTTGTGCGTCCGCCTGCCGATGCAGGGGAACCGGGTTCGCGCCCCGGTATGGGAGGATCCCACATGCCGTGGAGCGGCTGGGCCCGTGGGCCATGGCCGCTGAGCCTGCGCGTCCGGAGCCTGTGCTCCGCAACGGGAGAGGCCACAACAGAGGAAGGCCCTCATACCACAAAAAAAAAAAACAAAAAAAAAAAACAAAAACAAAACAAAAAAAAAATATCCCTTGCTGGGAGTTCCCTGCTGGTGCAGTGGTTAAGAATCCACCTGCCAATGCAGGGGACACGGGTTCGATCCCTGGTCTGGGAAGATCCCACATGCTGCGGAGCTACTGAGCCCGTGTGCCACAACTACTGAGCCCATGTGCCACAACTACTGAAGCCCACGTGCTCTAGGGACCGCGTGCTGCAACTACTGAGCCCGTGTGCTGCTACTACTGAAGCCCATGCTCCGCAACAAGAGAAGCCACTGCAATGAGAAGCCCGCGCACCGCAACAAAGAGTAGCCCCCACTTGTCACAGCTAGAGAAAGCCTGCGTGCAGCAACGAAGACCCAACGCAGCCAAAAATAAATAAAATTTTAAAAATAAAATCTCTTGTAACATTACAGCTTTTTCAAACTAGCAATGCATAACTATGCTTATTACTGTATTGATCACTCAGAATCTCACTGAATACCTTTAGCCTTGCATTTTCCTCTTTTCTCTTCTTGGCTTCCCAGAGTTCCTTCTGATATTCCTGTGCAAGGTTGTCATCCACTAAAGTCAAAACTGCATTTGGGTTTCTTAGTGTTATAATGGTCTGCTCGGTTATTCCTTTTTCAATAGCTTCATTAATGGCTATAACTGCAGCATGCACTGCAAAGTAAAGAGAAAAAAAAGAACTTTATCAACAAAAGACAACATGGGCAGAACTTGAGCAGTTTTACTTTCTTTCTTGGGGTCCGATAAAGCATTCAAAAAAGAGACCTCAGACACATCACAGAGCATCCCTCTGACAACCTCCCCACCTGGCCATCTATCTTGGGTCCTGTCTCGGTGTCTGTTATGTAATGCCTATTCATTTATTCGACTTGCACTGAACATCTAAAATGAATCAAGTACTATGGGGTTGACACGGAAGACTCACAGCAGTGAGTACCTTGCCACTGAAATTTAAGGACATAGCAGAGAAATGTTTTGGAGAATGAAGACATTTCTGTAACGTCTTAAATCACATTACACAAGTGGATGTCTAGAGTCCAAAGATAATTACTTGGTTATGTTCTGATGTGCTCAAATTAACCATCAATAATACATATAATAAAAAATTTTAGGGTGCTTATAATATCTTCTAAATATTCTATTTCTTATAACCAAAATCTTATAACCAAAACCAAGAATAGGTAAGTCTCACGTCATTGGCAAGTTTGAATTTTAAGTAGACTTACGCGCAGCTTCATCCACGGACAGTTCATTAGCCAGAATACCACCTATTTTGCTGAAAGATGGCATCTGTATTCCATATTTCTCAAGCTCCTTTCTCATATTACTGATTTCCTCCTCTGGAAAAGAACAACAACAAAAAAACCAATGAAAGCCACAGAGATGGAGGCAGGAATGAATATATCTGTGTTAAGAAATGTCTTCATCAAGAACGTGGGGTCAGTTCTAAACAAGAACCTTAGGAAGAAGCCAGCCTTGGTTTCTCATTTCACACATGTTGGGAAACAGAAACCCAATAGAGTATAAACAAGATAATAAGCAAGTTTTCTCCTCTGATCAATATAAGAAAAAAAAAAGGGAATCAATAATATCAAAATGAAAAAAAAATATTGCTACATTTTCTTAATAACCATATTGTAAAAAATTATCAAGATAAGGAATAGTACCTGTGAAGTCTACTTTGCCCAACAAATCCTGGATCTGGGGTGCAATTCCTAGTTTGAACAGATACAAACTGAAAGAGAAACCATAAAACTGTCAGAAACTTTATCATGTAGATCTTAGAGCTAGAAATTACATAAATCTTAAGGGCTTTTTAAGTTGAGAAACACCGAAGAGATCATCTCATCTAATCCATTCATCTTATAGATGAGGAAACTGAGTCCCGAGGTAACACAGTCCCTAGTGGGACCAGGACTAGAACCCCCGTCAATGTCCCAAAGACTGGTCCTCTGTAGTACACAGCACTTCCACAGGGCCAACTAACCTAATCACCCAGTTGTAGGGAGAAAAAGAAACACAATTAACACAAAACAGCAAGTAACAAACGCAGTAAACATTTCTTTGGATATTATCAACACATGATTTTATTTTGTTTAGAGTAGAGCTCAAATTATACTTTCCTTTTCATTCCTATATACGCCTCCAAGTACCATATAACCCTTGAGGAAACATTTGTTTTATACATTCTGAAACAGTAAATAGAGTAGCAAGACTACTGGTAGATGGAATGATGTTAAAGACAAACCATGATGTGGATATATTAATAAATGGAAGATGCAGAGCAAAGTGTACATATTTTAAAAAAATTCAATAGGAAGCAATGATGGTCCCCAACCTGCCCATAATTTGACAAAAGAAGCTGGAGTCTGACATCTAAATTCTACCAAAGAAGATGAAAATATACGGTTATATGACTTAACTTCATCACTGAGCCATAGTTTCTGATCCATATTTGTCTTAACCTTTCCAGCCCCTGAGATTAATTCTACAGCCCAACTAAAAAATTCTGTATTTACTTAATATCAGTTTGACAGATTTATAACTTAGGAGATTTAATAAGAAGTTAGAATTACACATAACAAATATGGGAAAATGAACGGAGAATGATTTTGATGGTTTGAAGTACTTCAAGACTCACTTCAGATGTTGATGTGAGATAGATCTTAGTTTATAAAATATAAAATTTCATTAAAGGAGTTCAAGATCAAGCCTTCTTAATGGAGTGAAAACTCTGAAAATGAATGATTAATCAGTGTAAGCAGCATGCATTGAAATTAAATTTTTTGACCATCTGTAAAAAATAATCACTTAGAAAAGCAATATGTGATCAAAGTTAAAAATTAGTGATCCATGGTTAAAAAAATACATAGAAAATCATCACCTGGAGTTAAACACTAAATATTTTGATATAAATCCTTTTAATGTTGTTTCTAGAAATATCTATTCCATAAACTCATAGTATTCTATAATATGAATGTACTATATAATTTACTTAACCAATTGCTGAGCATTTAGATGGTCACTAATTATCCACTATAACAAATAATGTTGCAGTGAACCTACATATATAGATACACCTTTGTGCATATATCTTATTCATCACATAAATCCCTATAAACAAAACTGTCAAATTGAAAGGATATATGCACAAAGCTTTCAATATATTTTATCAAATTGTGTTTTTGGAAAGAGATTATACTCATTTATTCTCTGTGAGTAAAGGATTAACAAAACCCCTTTCCCTTCTGCAATAGAAGGTGACGTTTCACTTTCTAGCTCTGTTCCCCCAAGAACGCAATAAAGGTATACTGATAACCATGCTACCAGGCACTATGGCTGAGGAGAAAAACAACCCCTGACTGCGAAATTTCATCTTGACTAGAAGGAATCATAAATAGGCTTTATACATTTCAGGTGTTCCTAAGTTCAGTGACTCTTATAACTGGCACACTTCTTGCAGGAAACTTGGACGCCACGCTATGGAGCTGTTGCAATAGATACTGGCTCCTGGGGACTGAGGCTTACAGCCAGGAAGCCTTCTGCAACTACCAATATGAGTCTCACTCCTTTGCACCCAAGTTATCACCTGGGGTACCAAAGAGAACAGCTTCTAGATGGCTGTGTGGACAACTACATGGGGTGTTAGGAAGCCTCCCACTGAAGAGCAAATACTTGATGCTGTCCTGCTGGCAGGTTGTATTTCCTGGCTGGCTCTATCCTTCTGAGCATCTGCTAACCAACGTGACATAAGGCAAGCAGTCATGAGAGTCTGAATGTTTAATTGAACCTAAGACCCAGGTGATGGGCATGGCCCCATTCTACCACCAATCCATGAAAACGCCATTTTCTTTGTCCCCTTAACAGCAACCGACTCTATCAATGAAAACTTTACCTATCGGTAGCCAAAAAATGTCATTTAAGTCTACATTACATTTTGTTCATTGTGAGGGTAAGCATTTTTCATTCTCGTATTTGGCCATTTCCATTTCTTCTAGGAAATGCATATTAATGAATTTTTGAATTTTCAAGATTGTTTTCTGGGGGGATTTACCTTTCTCTGGTTTTCCCCTCTTTTCCCTCAAAACCACAACCAAAGGACAATGAACAAATGACATTTTAAACATATGGTAATTTTAATTTTACTACTAAATTCCAATATGATATTCATATCTTATTCACAAGGGAAAAACATATTAGACTCTGAAAGTCATTCAATAAAACAGACATTATGTATTCATCATTCAAAGCTAGAAAGACAGGATACATTCTTTAGTTTATTTTTATTTTAAAAAAAATTTATTTGGGCTTCCCTGGTGGCGCAGTGGTTGAGAATCTGCCTGCTAATGCAGGGTATATGGGTTCGAGCCCTGGTCTGGGAGGATCTCACATGCCGCGGAGCAACTAGGCCCGTGAGCCACAACTACTGAGCCTGCGCCTCTGGAGCCTGTGCTCCGCAACAAGAGAGGCCGAGAGAGTGAGAGGCCCGTGCACCGCGATGAAGAGTGGCCCCCACTTGCCACAACTAGAGGAAGCCCTCACACAGAAATGAAGACCCAACACAGCAAAAATAAATAAATTAATTAATAAACTCCTATCCCCAACGTCTTCTAAAAAAAAAAATCATCAGAAGCACCATGTATTAAAACAAGAATTAAAACCCAAACTAGCTGATAAAAAAAAATTATTTATTTTATCTTTGGCTGCGTTGGGTCTTCGTTGCTGCGAGCAGGCTTTCTCTAGTTGTGACAAGCAGGGGTCACTCTTCGTTGCGGTGTGCGGGCTTCTCATTGCAGTGGCTTCTCTTGCTGCGGAGCCCAGGCTCTAGGCGCGCAGGCTTCAGTAGTTGTGGCTCGTGGGCTCTAGAGCGCAGGCTCAGTAGTTGTGGCGAATGGGCTGAGTTGCTCTGTGGCATGTTGGATCTTCCCGGACCAGGGCTCGAACCTGTGTCCCCTGCCTTGGCAGGCGGATTCTTAATCACTGCGCCACCAGGGAAGCTCCCATTTCCTTAGTTCAAATTCTAGGTCTTTAGAGATTGTCAAGGATATAAAACTATACCACCGCTAGACTTTACTACCAAAGGTTCATGCCAAACAAGTCATTGTAATTAAAACTAGTATGCTGACATTTCCAAGACCATAATATTTTATGAACCAATTCACTATTTATCACATGGGAAAAATATTCCAGGTAAAAGGGAGCTCATGTCATATGGAACAAATAAAATGTCAAGCTAGTCACATGTTCCTTTCTAGTAACAGGAATGACAAAATTCAACAGAATTAAACAGACAGGTATGGCAAAGCTACAAAAGAATTCTAGGAAAATAAAATCAAGCCATACTTGAAAAAATAAAAATAGATCCATAAATTATCAAAAATGTATCATTTTATTACTTCCATTCTTTCACAGTACCTGTAGTTTGTAGTTTCTTCTTCCCTTTTACAACTAAATTTAAAAAAACTGAACTAACTGACAAAAAATAAATAATTCAATGGGAAAAACTTTGAAAATGCGACAGTAAAATTTAACTAGGAGACACCCATAAAACTTCTTCTAACAAATTTTATATATGTGTGTATTTATGATGTGTATTGCATTAATATTCTGCTAGTTTTAACATACTTTAAACTTCTATTCTTGCATCAAAGTCTAAGCTAATGAATACTTACTATCCTTAATATACTTCTACTTCTGTTTCCCCACCTATGTAATGTTGAGATAATCTAGAATTTTAGATGCATTTAAAAAAAAAATTTATTTATTTATTTATTTTTGGCTGCGTTGGGTCTTCATTGCTGCACGTGGGCTTTCTCTAGTTGCGGCAAGCAGGGGCTACTCTTCGTTGCCATGCGCGGGCTTCTCACTGTGGTGGCTTCTCTTGTTCTGGAGCACAGGCTCTAGGCGCGTGGGCTTCAGTAGTTGTGGCACACAAGCTCAGTAGTTGTGGCTCACAGGCTCTAGAGCGCAGGCTCGGTAGTTGTGGTGCACGGGCTTAGTTGCTCCGTGGCATGTGGTATCTTCCCCGGACCAGGGCTCAAACCCATGTCCCCTGCATTGGCAGGTGGATTCTCAACCACTGCACCACCAGGGAAGTCCCCTAGATGCATTTTAAAATTTTCATATTATGCACCAAAAGTTTAGATAACTAAATTTTATTAGTTTCTTTTCTAAATTAATCTACATCCAATTTTCCTCTTTCTTAGTTTTATCTTTGGTTTTGCTATGTATAAGCATATTTGCTAAACAGATAAAATGAATGACTCACTAAGTGCACATATTTTACTATTTTCATTTGTTCCTTGGGTGTTGGTTCTGTTTGTTGAATGTAATTCCTCTTTCATAGCGTTGGTTTCCTTCAAATGTCTGGTATTTCCTGATTTGGGGCTCATCTTAAGGTTTGACATATTGCTTGTCACTGTTGATGGCAGGTTCCCATGACAGAAGCCAGCCTTAGGGAGATGGTAGGGGAACAACGGGGCTGATGCCCAGAGGGTGCCCGGTGTCTTGTCTTCTTAGATTGGGGTTCCCTGTGTCTTCCTGCAGTCATTAGCTACCTTGGGTACTCGTGTGCTACCCTGCCATCAGCATCTACACTTGCTGCCTTAGGGAAGGATCAGAGGGCTCAGCGGGTCTAAGCCCAATTATGCTGGCTTAGGGGCTCTCCTTTTCCATCTCTGCTTGGAGCAAACCCCACAGCAGCTCTGAGCTCTGCTGCAATGGCTCAGTGGTTTCTGGGCTGTGGCCTTCTGTCTTATTTCTCAGTCAATCCAAACCTATCTGTTTGCTTTCTGTCAAGGGTTATCTAATTTTCTGATCAATGGATAGCATTCTTTCTTACTGCAGATGATTAAAAAAACAAAACCAAACCTACTACTTTACTCATTTCAGGTCAGTTTTGTAAAGAGAAAGACAACCATGCTCAAATATCTTGACAAAACTGTTTTCCACTGCTTCTCCTTTGTTTACCCGGTCATTCATTTAATTACTATTTATGGAATATCTACTGTACAAAAAATATTTTACTCTACTGTGCTGTCCCTAAGATAAAGGTATTTAGTCTTCCACAAAACACAGGTTTGTTGGTAATATGAACTAAAGTAATTACACTAACAAAAGTGTTAATGTTCTCTTATGGTACTAAAGAAATTAGAAGACTATTTCTGATTATACTTTTTACTTCTCCATTGTATGCTGTATAATTGTATGCTGTATAATGTAAATCTCACAATAAGCAAACATCCTGGTTTAACTAAAAGTTACCACAAGGTGGAGCTGAGAAGTTAGTTACCTTTTGAATAGAAAAATTGAGTTAGATTTAACTCAAATCAGCTTTTCCTAAGCTAGTCAGGATCAGGTAGAAATCTCATTTGCCTTTACACAGTTTCACCAAAAATGTTTTTTTTTAAAATGTTAATGTGTATTTTTTATTTGGCTTAAGATTTCAACATTTACTTTAACTCTGAGGTTGAAGTTTGAAAAGATGACTTTTCATAGTGCGGGAGTTATAAACTGAATCTGTGTGGGAGGTGCTTCCCAGCAAGTTAGTCTAAGGGGCAAATGTTTGCTTAGGAAACTGAACTTATTCAGTATTCCCATGATGAAAAGAATCAGCAATAGCAGCCCACTCCTTCCCAAGCATTTAAATTCAAATGAGGGAATTCATTACCTGAAGTATATAGGAAATCCAGAATCTTAGTAGTAAAAAAAATAAAGAAGCCTGCCCAGTCACCAATTTCTTGGAGCTCTTCAACGCTGAATTTATTAAGCAGCTTTAGTGCCTAACGGGCAACACAAAGAAGCTGACAGCATTCTAAAAGAAGCTGAAGAATTAATGTCACCATTGTTTCCCATGTATAAGAAAGCACTTTGTGTGAAATAGCTAGCTTTTTATCACACTAAAGGTACAGTACATTTGTGTTGCTGAGAGAGGCCAGTTACAGAGGGGTTGCCCTAAGGTAGCAAAAGCCTCACTGGCCCATGTGCTCCCATTTGTACTGATAATATCAGTTCAAGTATGGGAAGCAATAAAGAAAGTAAAACACACACACACACACATACACACACAAACCTATTAGAGTTTTTTTCTACCACTTTCTTTTTTTTTTGCGGTACGCAGGCCTCCCTCTGCTGCGGCCTCTCCCGTTGTGGAGCACAGGCTCCGGACGCGCAGGCTCAGCGGCCATGGCCCACGGGCCCAGCCACTCCGCGGCCTGTGGGATCCTTCGGACGCGCAGGCTCAGCGGCCATGGCCCACGGGCCCAGCCACTCCGCGGCATGTGGGATCCTTCCGGACCGGGGCACGAACCCGTGTCCCCTGCATCGGCAGGCAGACCCTCAACCACTGCGCCACCAGGGAAGCCCTCTACTACTTTCAATATATACATTAAGAGGTGCTACAGTAATAAAATACAAACTTAAAAGGCAGAGGCTGAATTTATTTCAACTTTTCTGGAGCACATCATACATAGTTCATTTTATGCTATAACATGGGAGATGAATGTTTGTAAATCAAAGCCTCATGGCTGACCAGAAGGAAGATGGAACTCGAGTCAAGCCCTGTATCCTGGCCACAGACTGGCAATATCTCAATGTGTGACTGAGCAAGTCACATAACCTAGTCCTTCAGTTCTCTCATCTGTGAAATGAAGGATCTGGACTCAACATCCCAAGGTCCTTCCAGTTACGAAGTTCTGGGATTCTTCCTCTATAAATATCCTAAAAATAACAGCTTAGAGACCTGTGCTGAAGTTCAAGTATGATGCCACTGTTCTTTTCATTTTCTAAGTAGTCTGGAAATATTGGACTCCCTTCTGAGGCCAATGACTGGCTGCCTCAGTAACAGTGCAGGTTCTGGGGCCACACAGCCTGGGTGTGAATCCCAACTCTGCCACTTGCTGTGTGACCTTGGCCAGCCTCTCTGTGCCTCAACTGCTGTGGTTATAGAATGAGACTAATAGCAGTGTGTACAGAAAAGGTATGTCATGAGGATTAAATGAGATTATACCCATAAAGTACTTGGAACAGTGCCAGGCACGTAATTAAAAGCTCAGTAAGGGCTTCCCTGGTGGCGCAGTGGTTGAGAGTCTGCCTGCTGATGCAGGGGACACGGGTTTGTGCCCCGGTCCGAGAAGATCCCACATGCCGCGGAGCGGCTGGGCCCGTGAGCCATGGCCGCTGAGCCTGCGTGTCCGGAGCCTGTGCTCTGCAACAGGAGAGGCCACAACAGTAAGAGGCCCGTGTACCACAAAATTAAAAAAAAAAAAAAAAAAAAAAAAAAAAAGCTCAGTAAGTGTTAGTCTTTGTTTTTATTATTGCTATTATCCTGTTACTTAAGTCTTCATACAAACCACTTATTAATAACCTATCACAATGGTTTCCCCACTTTCAACACTAAGAATCTTTTACATTTCCCCTTACTGACTCCATGTTTTAAATGGTTTTACCCACAGAACAAAATGATGTTTCCATCTTACAGCCACATGTGTCCCTATTAATATCATGTCAAAATCCAGTGTCTATACCTAACTTTCAATAAAAAGTAAAGGGAATCTTGAGGCAGTCTTATCATAGAAAAATAAGTTCAGTTAAACCAACTGAAAGGTTAAAAACACAAACTCCAGAGACTTCAAGTTGGAATCAATGGTGCATGTGCTGCGTTAGGTGACAAGACATGGTTTACAGCCTCAAAGAGCTTAGAATTTAGTAGGATGGAAAGGTAGAGCCATAATACTCAATTGGGATAGTAAGAGAGAGAGAGAAGATGGTACAAACAGTGGAGAGAATTTTGAAAGATATGGCAGGTGTTGCTGCCCTCCCTCACCTTAGTCCCCAATCCTGCCACCTCTAGATCTCCCTCCTGAGAAAACAGGATTATAGTCTGTCCCTGCGGTTAAGGAACTATCTCTAGGAAGCTATTCATAAAGGCAAATATGTTCTCTGTCCAAGATGTAAGCAATCTGGTAAAAGGCATCAATTGGTTTCTTAACAGGAAAAGGGTCCCAAGGGAAGGGAGTATAAAATAAGAAAACATATGCATTAACTTTGTACCTGAGGAACTGGTTAAAAGGCAACCTGGTTAGCAAAGCAGCCACCTGACCTTGTGGGAGACCTGGTAGAAGAGGCCTTCTTCACAAAGCAGTCAGGGTACTTGGAACAGCTGGCCAACCAGAAGTGGGGCTGCCACAGCCATTTTCACAAATTCAAGCCTCAAAGGTATGCTATTTGGGCATCTTCACTGCATTTGAAAACATGACCGCTGGATAGCAGCCACATAATCTGCAGCAGGAACAGTCATCCTTACCCAGAGGGGAGGCAGGCATGCCTTTACCTTGTTGCTGTCAGTGTAGCAGAATCTTAACCGTCAAATAAACTTTATTCAGTACGAAAGCAGAATCCAGAACCCTCGTCCGTTAAGCTAGGAAAATTGTTACAAACACATGACTTTAAAAGAAATCCTTGAAGGGTAGCTGATTCTATACCTTAAGGCAGGAATAATCAGGGCAGGATTGGAACATCTTCTTGTGACCACCAAGCAAGGATATTTCAAAGAAATGTAAGGGACAGAGCTACAAGGACCAAGGAGCTGGCCAGAAAGAGGTCCCAGCACAAAACGGAAGCAATCTGGTTCATCAAAAAAGAGGACACTAATCTTGGTTAGATCTGAGAAAGCCCTGGAGTTCAAAACGATGTTCAAAGGAGAATGGTGTGAAGTATACAAAAAGGAAGTTGTAATACAGAGATAAAATAAGACACAAGTAATATTTGTATGGATTTTAATAAGTTGGGAAGTGTCATTAAAATACAGGTGCTTTGTTTTTTCTATGTCTGTCTATAGTGTATAAATATGTGCTTGTTTTTGTACTATTTATACTACAAGAAAGAATAAAGACCAGGAACTCTGAGTAAGCCAAACAGTCGGGAAAACCACGGAAGTGTCCCAAGATAAGAACAGACTGAGGAGCACAGGTGGTAACAAAAATAGCCAGATGAAAAGAGGGTTCAACACTGATGGTCACACTCAATAGCCAAGCAGAGAGAGGATCCAGAAATGGGATCCCAAATACTATCAGCCAAATGGTCCCAGAGAGCATCAAGCAGAGTCCATCTCTCATCTCCTGGGGGAGAAACCTCTAGAATGCCCAACTAATTTCAAGAAAACATTCAAAAGGCATGCATGCATCAGTTTTTAATAATGTTAACACACCAGGCCAATACATCATGATGACAGGACAATGGGTTATGTAACACTGGCCAAGTAAGACATGGAAGAAAATCATTTCTGGGTGACAGGGGGTGGAGACTGGATGGTAAATAAAAACCTACCCAAAAGCCATATACAGAAAAATGACAAGGTCCGGCTGATTTCACAAACCAAGTTGAGTCTGATGCCTAGTGGCCAAGGCTGGACTCACCTTAGGAGAAGAACCCAAACTGGCACCATGTTCTGACTGGCAATTGATTGGTTAGAAACCAGACCTGTAACCTGGGTGGGTCTGAAGAGGTATTCTGTTTCTGGTAACCATGTGAACTCTGGGTAGGTATCAAAATATTATAGCCCTAGGATGAGTCAAAATTAGTGGAGGGACTTCCCTCGTGGTCCAGTGGTTAAGAATCTGCCTTAGAATGCAGGGGATGTGCGTTCAATCCCTGGTTGGGGAACTGAGATCCCACATGCTGCAGGGCAACTTAGTCCACGTGCCGCAACTACTAAGCCCGCATGCCACAACTAGAGAGAAGCCCTTGTGCCGCAACGAAAGATCCTGTGTGCCACAACTAAGACCTGATGCAGCCAAAAATAAATAAATAAAAATAATAATAAAATGAGAGGGTTAGCAAGCTTCCTGTTTAAAAAAAAATTAGTGGATAAATAACAAAAATGCGAGTGAAACTTGTAGTATGGATCTTTTAGGATAGGTTTAAGTGTAATAAGTTTGTAATAATGTATCTGGGCATTTTACTTGTGTTTTAAGGTATTTGAGGTGTTCAAAAAAGCAGTCTACTGGGCCTTTCCTGGCAGTCCAGTGGTTAAGACTTTGCCTTTCAATGCAGGGGGTATAGGTTCGATCCCTGGTCAGGGAGCTAAGATCCCACATGCCTTGTGGCCAAAAAACCAAAAAACATAACACAGAAGCAATATTGTAACAAGTTCAATAAAGATTTTTAAAAAATGGTCCACATCAAAAAAAATTTTTTTTAAAAAGAAAGCAATCTACTAAATTTAATAATTTAAAGGAATTCAATTGTATAACGTTTAAACATTTAACAGTTGCTTAATACATTGAGCAATAAATAACAGGCAAAAAGTGTTCTTTTCCATAGCCTCCAGACAGAAAAAAAATTTGTAGTAACTCGTTAGCAAGGCTCTCACTCCGTGAGGTGGTTCCTTTTATTGTGCAAGCTTTAAATATTCCAAATAAAGCCACAAAAGCAAAACATGCCATACATATTTTTAAAGTCCAAAACATCAAAATAGTTACAAACAGTTGTTGTCACTTGGTACTGAAATGTCAGTGTCTGGAGCAGAGAAAGGTTTATTGCAGGGCCAAGCAAGGAGAACGGGCAGCTTGTGCTCAAAAGACCCAAACTCTCTGATGGCTTTCAGGCAAGGGTTTTAAATACAATGTTAGGGGAGAGGGTCCTAGAATGCAGGATCAGCTCAGATTGGTTGGTGGTGAGGTAACAGGGTGATGTTCTGGGAATCTCAACCTTCTGGTTCCAACCAGTCTGAGGTCTACGTGCTTGTGCTCAGCATGTAGTCACCATCCTCTACCTGGGTGAGGGTCTTAGTTTCTGCAAAACTCAGAGATATGCATCAGATTTTTATCTATATCCCTTCAGGAGGAACTAGGAGTCCTGTGTCCTAATCATTTACTACTTGAGCCTGCTCTTTGGAACTGCGGGAAGGCCTAGGAAACTAAAGTCTTTTTTTCTCTGTCCACAAGAGACAGGGGACATGGAGGGGGTTCTGTACCCAGGAAGGCCCCAGAGGGTCCTGCTCACATTTAATCCACCCTTTTCTTTGAGACTCCTCAATCTTGAGGGGGAACAGGTGCAGGATAAGAAAGGGAATAAAGTTTTAGATAGAGAGGTTAATCATAAACTTGCCAGAAGAACTCGGTTTTAGGGGGACTCAGTTTCAAATTTTCCAATGTTTTCTACAATGAACATATATTTTATTTTAAATAAGGAAAAGATGATAAACATTTCTTTGAAAAGAGCATGAGGCCACTCATTACTGAGGTGAGCCTCTACATTAGGCAGAGCTTCAGGATTCCCAGTGGGGCCGCTGTGCTAACATTGGCTGGAGTCTGGGCTTGAGAACACCCAGCTGAACTGACAGAGAGAGTGATGAATGGCAGGCCTGGGCACAGGGGTTAGAAATCAAGTGAAAAGGTGAGGCAGGCAGGAAAAGGGAAAAGTAGACACAAGCAGGAAGCAAGGGCAAGAACCCAGGGCATCTTAATGAGGTTGTTAAGCCCAAGACAGGGAACACTAACACACCATTGTAAAGCAATTGTACTCCAATAAAGATGTTAAAAAAAAATAAGACAGGGAACAGAAGACCAGCTGGCAGGGCCAGGCGTGAACTCTGTAGATCAAGTCAGGCCCACAGGTTGGGGCAGGAGGAAGGCAGAGGATCTTCCTGCCTGGCTCCTGATCTACAATCAGAACTTCTGACCTGCTTAATTTCCTGGGAGGTAATGGCAACTCTCTACACCAACAACACTGCTGTATGTGCAGCCAGGATATAACGGCTGAGGATGTCTTTGTTCATTTTCAGCACCACTTCTGATCATGCAGTGAGGCCAAACCCACTGTACTTATGAAATGGCTCTGCTACCCAGCTTCCAAATGTGTCTGGCCCAACAGAGCAGAATATCAGCCTCATCTGAGTAACTGACTGCATTCTAAACCATAGCAGGAAAATGTTTTGATAGAAAAAACTTTAGATACACCTGAGACTTCTCCATTCCCTCTCAAGGAGCAGCCATACAGTAAGTTTAGAACAGAGAAAAGTGAAGGAGAGTCTCCCAGAGAATGCCGTTTATTAAGAGAATATTGCTTTTCAAGCCTACTTTTAAAATTCCTACTTAAGGTCAGATCTGGTGAATAACATTCGGCAGGCATCTGCTCCAGTAACGGAGACTTCCAGGATGAGTAACTAAATAACCTGAGAAAAACTGTCGGAGAAAGCAAGAAGTTGCCTTTTCTTTGTTTACCAAGCCGTTCAAGCCATTGTTAAAACTATGGCAGGCATACATTTGTAAGCCTCAGTGTTGTTCTCTGTAACTTCTTTACAACAGTGACAACACCAGAAAGGAATTTAGCCCACCATTTCTTTATAAGCTGCTTACATTAATACCCCAGGTGTCCACTGCAGGAAATCAATTTAAGCTTACAGAAGACACCCATGAGCAGGCTACGGATTTGGAGATTAGCACCCTGATGCATGGATACCATAATGATTAACTAATGGCTGGCTTAGCAGGTCACAAAGTGTTAAGTGATGATTCTAGGCACTGAAAAGCATTTGACCAAGTATGTTGGGCAACACATTTGATAATATTCCTCAAAATGAGCACTTGTGCACAAAAAGCTTTTAGAAAACCTGCTGGAATAATGATATACTAGCCACATATGAGGGGGCAGGCATAGAAGCGGTTTTTTCCCAGTTGTCCTAAATTACTAGAGTAAATCACAGAACAGGCACCTACATTTGGTCTGTATTTCAAGCAACTGTCGTCTTCCAAAGAAATCTCATAAGGACTGATGGGGTGGGAGTCAAATTATTTGACATAATCGAAATTCTTTAGTAAGCCAGCATTGTAATGAATTATTATAAAAATCTTCTCCTTTGGAGAGGAAGAAAGCCAGGAAGAAGTTAATATAAACCTCTAGGCTGAAGACTGTGCCAGGAAAATGACTTCTAGTGATATAAATACAAGGCAGATGTTCTAAAAGAAATTTAAAATTTAATTAGACATGAAGCCTTCCAGCCATTACCTGTGTACACACAAGGCAACAGCCACAAACTGGATTTTTAGAATCATTTTTGTTACCATCTAAAAATCACATTGCTCCCAGGCCAATAAGGTAAGGAACAATCTGTGACTGGTAGAATTTCAATATTAAAAAAAATTAAGATATCAAACAATTGCTTTAAAAAAATGAATGTATCGCGATTTGACTAATTTAAAGCAACTTCTAAGTTTCTTCTTTACCCATACGGTACAAGTTCTAGTGAACAAAAGTTCAAAACACTTTTTTATAGTGATTTTTATTAATCAATTCTATGCTAAGAATTGAGCCAAGCTAATGATTTTAAGAGTATGAAAACCAAATGTATGACTATTAAAGCTGTCCATTTGATGCATTTTGGCTATATTTGTAAAGTAGATCATAACTCAAGAATATGGTAGCACATTATTATCAGATTCCTAGAAATTTCAACTAAAATTTTCTCCTTATTATACTCACAGGTCTTTCATTCATTTTCTGGTTTTCTATTTTGAAATGGATTAAAAAAACAGAAAAATATTTTTCAAGTTCAAGTATTGTTTGTTTGTTTTTTTTTTTTTTGCGGTATGCGGGCCTCTCACTGCTGTGGCCTCTCCCGTTGTGGAGCACAGGCTCCGGATGCACAGGCTCAGCGGCCATGGCTCACGGGCCTAGCCGCTCCGCGGCATATGGGATCTTCCCGGACCGGGGCACGAACCCGTGTCCCCTGCATCGGCAGGAGGATTCTCAACCACTGTGCCACCAGGGAAGCCCCCAAGTATTGTTTTTATGTGACAATTACCTTAATTTTATACCAGCAAATTTAGAACTCAATCTAAAAAGAAGCTCAGATTATTAAAAAAACTTGAAAAAAAAAAAAGAGCTCTCTTTCAAAACTGAAATTGTGGTTTTATTTAAATTTACTTCCTAGACTTCAAATGTATTTTTTTTCCCACCTCAGTGCGTGAATGCAATATATCATTCTTGGTATGTTTTTCCGGTCATAGACATCTGTTGTTTCTGGGTAAAATATCTGGAAAACAAAAGGGAAAAATCTGTTTATTATGTATTGCTTTTCACAATTATTTTAACTCTCCCAAATGACCCTACTCTGATTGTCCTTGCTGTTCTATATTTATTTAAATGAAGAGGAAACTCCAGTTGTGCCTCATCTTGTTCTTCATGCGGACCAATCTCTGCATCTGGTCCCCTGCCTGACAGCGCCTCCTAGTGGCTCAGGAGAGTGGGGGATTCACAGTCAGCCACTCCAAGAAGGCTTTGTCCACAGGGCTGGGTAGCAGTTTCATTGCACAAGGCATGAGCCCCTGTAGGCTTTGCTTTCTGTATCAGAGTCACTCTTGTGACTGCCCAGAGAAGGGTGTCCTCTTGAAAACATTTTATTACGTTGTTAAGAACTTGGCTACACAGTTCTGTAAACATGTGTGTACACACATACAATGCACACATATGCATGTATTACTTTAAGCAGAAAAAAAAAAGTACCCATTTTCGCTGAATAAAATCTGGAAAGTAGATAAAGTATGAAAGAAAAATACCTATAACCCCACTTCCAGATCGTCACTATTAGCATTTTGGTATATTCCAGTCTTTTTTCTGTATGTCTCTGATTTTTTATGTTTATGTATGTCTCTGATTTTTTATGTTTATGTATGTGAATGTTTAAAAACCAAACTGCATGTATTATAAACCTATTTAATACTTAATTTTCCATGAAAGAAATGTTTTCCATTCCTTTCATTACTCTGTAAGAACATTATTTCTAAATAGATGCATATGATTCTTTGATATTTCTGAACCATAATTATAACCAGTTCTCCAGGGTTGAACAATTTTTTACCCCCAATTTTGTCCCTATTATAAGTCACTACAATAAATATACCTTCATTTTCTGAGCACCTGATTGCTTCGTTTGGATAACCATCTATGTATGGAGTTAGCAGACTGAAAAGACTGAACACTAAAACTTTTTTTTTTTTTTTGCGGTACGCGGGCCTCTCACTGCTGTGGCCTCTCCCGTTGCGGAGCACAGGCTCCGGACGCGCAGGCTCAGCGGCCATGGCTCACAGGCCCAGCCACTCCACGGCAGGTGGGATCTTCCCGGACCGGGGAACGAACCCGTGTCCTCTGCATCGGCAGGGAAGCCCTGAACACTAAAACTTTTAATACACCTTTATACTCTTCTTGAGCTTGAAACTAAAAGCCTAGTAAGAAACAGATTTCAGAATGGGGCACCAAAAATGAGTAATGAGGATTGAAGCTTCTGAGATTAAGATAAGCTTGTTGGCATTACTTGCTTTCAGTAAATATTTTATAAAATTTGACATAAAAACTAAAATCATGTACCATACAGTAGTACTTGATACTCAAGCACAATTTTCTACTGGACATTGAAAAAAGCTAAGAAAAGAGAAAAGCAAAGCTTCTTGAGCTACAAATGTACAGTCACTGAGTGCTTAAAGAAATATCTGTAGCATATGAAATTTCAAAGGTCTTTCCAACTTTCCTTTAATACATTTGCTGTCAAAGTATCAATGAGAAGAGGATTCCCAATTCAGAAGAATATGACTAGGTTTAAAATTCTACTGTGTAAGCAGAGCACAACTATAACTCTCCCTCTCTTCTTTAAACAAGAACCTTTTACATTGATATTTCTCCTGGAAAATCATTATGAATATGTCTTCTTCTTCAATTTATAGAAGAAGATGGGATCAATTTATAGTTTACCGAAACGTTTTCTTCAACTTTGTAACTCCAATGTGTAACATGACACTGAGCACAGGGTAGGCAGTTCATATTGATAAATGAAGGAATTAATTAATATATCAAAGTCAATTCAGTATACTGTTGGCCTCTCACTTCCTGCAATGTAATGTATCACTGACTTCATAATAAACATCAGGGTTAAAATAGAATCTGTTACATGGATCACTTGTTTGGCTTAAAATCAAAATAAATGTGGTCCAACATACACACAATTTGAGAAGGTTTAAATCATAATGAAATTATCCTAATCTAACATATGCTGCCTCATACAAACTGCATTTGAATGTCTGTCTTTATTAATCTGTTTACCACTCAACACCCTGTTAGTACTTACTAAATTGAAGTTTAGAAATAAATATGAACTCTTTATTATAACTATTGTCCAGAAAGGAACACTATTTATGTTTTCAACATTTTAGGAGAAGGGAAAGTAGTTTGATTAAAAAAGGCAAAATAAAATAGATCAACATTGACTATTGCAAGAAAAAAGCAACTGAGTTAAAACAGGTATTAGCACAAATGTATTAAAAAAAGGCATTCATAATTTACATGAAGGAGTCTTTTGTTTTCGTTGTGGGTTTTTAATTGCAAACCTGGATTACTAATAAGAACAACAACATAGGTCTAAATAAGTCAGTAGCCGATACCCTTGCTGGACCACTCTTAAATCATTTCTTTAAAATAGCTGTACATATTAAGCAATTCAAAAAAGGAACTATTGGTACATATAGAAACCTGATGGATCTCAAGTGAATTATGCTTAGTGAAAAAAGTCAATCTCAAAAGGTTACCTACTGTATGGTTCCATTTCTATAACATTCTCAAAATGACAAAACTATAGAGATGGAGAATAGATTAGTGGCTGCCAGGAGACAGGGCTGGGGAAGGGATGCTATATATAATGGCCAACCTCTGCAGTATCTGCATCTTGATTGTGGTGGTGGTCACACAAATCTATTCATGCATAGAACTACACACACACACACACACACACAAACACACAAATGAATGCATATAAAAATGGTGAACACTGAATAAAGTCTGGAGTCTAGTTAACATTAATACACCAATGTCAATTTAATTCTGTACTACAGTTATGAGATGTCACCATTAAGGGAAGCTGAATGAAGTTTACACAAAGATGTACTATTTTTGCAACTTCCTGTGATTCTAAAATTATTTCAAAATAAGAAGTTTAAGAAATAGCTCTACAATTTCTATCACATGTAATTATTTCTTCATTTCCTCCACTTGTCTATATCTCTCACAGGTGTAAGGGGGCCCGCTCTTTGAATTTAACAAGTTCTGAATATTTGCTGAATGAGTTTTATTTGGGAGATCTATTTCAAGAGTAAGAGCTCTAACCCCCCCAGCCAGTAAAATTTAAAGTGATACTATGATTTATAATAATACTTTATTAAGATAAATTTATAATGATGATTTATAGTGATACAATGAGACTTGGAATCTTAAGTATAAAAAGCAACACAAAAAAGGGAGGTGGCTCTTCTAAATCAACTATCTACCAACCAAAGCCTGCTCTGACCTTGTTTAATTTATTTTTTTTAAATTTATTTATTTATTTATTTTTATATTAAGTGTTTTTTTTTCTTTTTTTAAATTTTTTAACATCTTTATTAGCGTATAATTGCTTTACAATGGTGTGTCAGTTTCTGCTTTATACCTTGTTTAATTTATACACACTTTCACCTGGCTGCTCTCAATCTGAGTTCTTGCCATATGTTACTTTTTATAGGCCTTTCCATATTTCTGTTAGTTCTCACATTTCTCATTTCTGAGGCAATAAGGACATTTGCTGCATTAACGTACCCCAGTCTGCTAAATTCCTTTCCACAGTGAGGTGTTTGCATTACCCCTTTTGTCTTCCCAGTTCAGGCTTACCTTGGGTAGACCGATAGACTCCATCGCTCTTAACCACTGGACGGTGTTATCCGTGTGTCGAAAATGAAGGCCCGACTTCTAACGTGAGGATGGGTGATGGTTGGGGGAGGGGGAGTGGAAAGAAGGGAACGCACAAACAGTGAGTCAAAAAAGTAATAACGTTTTTCATTAGCAGGATGCTTTCAATTGTCTTTCTCCTAGAATCGTGTTATGAACGCTCACATAAAACAACCAGAGATCCAATAAAGGAGATGACACTATCTCAGCAACACTCCAACCATTTGGGATGGACCGTCCCAGTTTCCAGAATTCACACGTTTGAGGTAATTCTGAACTAGAATCTCAAAGACCATTTTCTGTCTAGCACGCCTTAGGATGTTTTATGAGACACATGTGCACATACATGAGCATGTGCGCACGTGCACACCACACACCATGTCAAGACTGGCAACCATAGCTGAGAGGACTGTAACTTCAGGAAAAAAAGGATTTTTAGAAAACTAAATGCCTTTTTTTGGTGGTTTCTGGCTCTGCCAAACCATTTTTTCTGATCACGAATGTAGTACGATTTCTGTAAAAAACCTAAAAAATGTAGAAAAATACAAAGATGAAAACAAAAAGCACCCCACGATTCAGAGCTAATTTTAGTATTTATTCCTTCTATAATCTAATTCTAATCTTGGCCTTGTACAAGAAGTAAACTTTCACTGGAAATATTTTACAAGACCTTTTTCTACTCATATAATAAAAATAGGCTCTGTTTTCCATTCCTTACAGTCCTAATCAGCCAGCCATTATTTTCTGCATAAATAAAGTATTCTTGCTGCTATCTCATGAAGTTTTATCAGGCAGTGTACCATTGTGAGCTTTAAAATGATCTTATATATTTCATTAGTTAAATGTGTACCGTAATGTTATGTATTTTATTTTCATTTCAAATAAAATAAGAAGTAACTACAGCAAGTTTCATCATAACTTACACCCAGAGGTAGATCATCACATTCAGAAAGTCTAGCTCTTCCCTTTTGTGAAGGGAAAAAGGGTCATCTTTCGTGACCTTTTACACTCTAATAGTTGATTTAACAGAAAGTATTTTTGTTGCTGTAAGGAATTATGAAGTATAAGCTAATTAACATTTGACAAATATTTACGTGCTTTTGATAGTGGCCACTATTTATTAAGATTGGACTGTGTGTGTCAAGCACTTTACATAAATTATCTCTGATTTTCAAAACACCCTGCAAGGTAGTTATCATTCTCATTTTTTAGAGATGAGGAAATCTAGGCCAAAAAGATGAAGTGACTTGCCTAAAGTCAAACAGCTGTTAAGGGGCTGAGCTGGGATTCAAGACTAGGTCTCTGTGGATCTTAAAACCTTTCCTGTGCTAACACTCCCCAGGGAAGAGGGCAGGACATAATGACCAGGGGCTTATTCTTCAAAGGGAAGAGATTAGCTAATTACTATGAAATAACTAGAGGAGGGGGAAGTGTATGGAAAGAGAGGAAGAATGGAAAAGGATAAAGAGAGAGCGAGCACCCAGACAGTTAACAGCCAGGTGGTAGTGTCTGAGGGTAACTCCGCATCAACTTTTGCAGAATACAAACACTTCTCAGACACGGCCACTCTGCAACCGTGGAGGGACAAAGCGGAGATCATCCTCAATCACGTCAGGGCAGAGGACCTCAACACCACAAAGTAACCAAACATCACCCTCTTCCAACTAAGACGGGCGACTTATTTCTTGACTGATGACAATCTGGTCCCTATTCAATATTCTCACCTCCTAGATAAAAACGACCAAGACACCAAACTGGTCCCGCTTCCTGACAACACTGCAACGATCCTTGCTTCCCTAAATCCTTATTAGAATCACTCAGTACAAGCTCAAATCTCCACTAAGCTTCTATTTTCTCTTCCTTATAGCTCCGTGGGTATGCATCTTTTCTTGGCACATCATATTTAAATAAATATAGTTTTGTGTTGGTTTCTGAGAGTCTTTGGCTGATAGCCTTCAACAATCCAAATTATGTAACAAAAACATCCCATCCATTTAGTGGTTTCATTAGCTAGGTAACCTCAGGAAAGTTACAAATCTCTTTGAACCTTGGTTCCTCAGCTACAAAAGGGAATGGTGTGCTTCTTTGGGTTGAGGATTTAATGAGACTATACATATAACACTTAGTTGCAAAGTACACCTAAAATGCAATAAATGTTAGTTATTGTAATTATGAGACTGGGCTTGAAACTTTTATTCACCTGTAAGATCAGAAAAAGGTTTAGCGCTTCATGTAAGAGGCACTGAAGGAAAGGGTGGTTATCAGAGTCATATTTCTACAGTAAATGAATGATAGATTTTAAATCCTTCATCCGCTTTAAACACCTGAGGAATGCTGACTTCAGAACCCTATGGTCCATGCCTGCATATTTAAGAAGTAAGCTTCAGTGAGTGAACTGCATTAACATCTTCAATCTACCAGGTTTACTTCAATTAGAACAAAAACAATCTTCCAAACAGGCTCAAAATAATCTTAGTCTACTATAACCATTTATAGCTTGTCTATTTTTTCACCAGTCCTACACTAATATTAATATATTAGGCTAGGTGGTATGTCTATAGTCATAACTTGGCCAAGGGCTGTTACTGTACATCCACTTAATTTCTTTCATGTATCAGACTAGAGAGTATATGCTGATTTTCTACTGCTGAGCTACTACAGCACCAGCAAAAAAGATTACTGCAGTTTAAATTGAATAGATGAGGTATTATGTAAGTCTTCTTTGGATGGTAACTTCTTACATATTAGGATCAAAGCATTTTAGAACTATGAAGTAGTTTAAAACCAGTAATTATTCTAATTTGCTCATTTTATAGATGAGGCAACTGATGCCCTAAGTATTTAAGACACTCGAGTTGACCTAACTTGTTGAGCTCTGGGTCAAGACTAGCTTGCAGAATTCCCTGACTTCAAGTCCAAATATTCTGGTCAATTTACTGCTCACGGAGCCCCAGAACAAACACCTGTAACACTTACAGTGTGCTTACCTCTATCAGGCAGGCACTGGGCCAAGCGCCTTGCATAGATCACATTTGTTCTTCACAATTTCTCAACAAGGTTGATATTGTTACTATTTTCCCACTTTACATCGGAGGAAACTGAAGCTCACAGAGGCAAAGTTAGAGGTGAAGCCAGATTCTGAGGTGTTTTGTTTCTACAGCTCATACTACTGACCACTATGTATATGCTTTCCCTATCTAAGGCCCACCTAAATGTTCAATGCGCGTTTATTGTACGTCTGCAACTGTCAATGCACTGTCCAGAGTGATAGTGTTCTTTGGCTTTGGGCCTTATCAGACTGAATCCTCTCCAAGGAATGCCCCTCCTACCTCCTCCTCCTCTTTCTCTTGGTCATCCTAGTTGGCTTGGGAACATTCATCCTCCAAGTCCCACCATGGAAACCTTCCTGGCTTCTTTACCAGCCCAACCCCCTTTAGAACTGACCACACTATTCTTGGTTGGCTCCTACCATCTACCCAGCCGTCTTCTCTTCACTGCCCTCCACCCATTTGCAGGCCCTTTCCAGGATTCACCCTTTGTTTTCCCTCTTGAATCCACTCACTTCTTGTCTCTGCAGGCCACTGTCACCTGTCACCGGGACTGAGTAATCCTCATGCACTCTGCCTGCACGTCCACCCTCCCTCCAATGTGTTCTCCACATAGCAGCAGAGAAATCTTTCTAAAGCACATACTGTACCATGATGTCTCTGCCAACACTGAAACAGCTTCCCCCTGTACTTAGGATGAAGTCACTCATTGTACTTAGGGGTCCTCCATGTGTCACTGAGTAATCTGTCTCTGCTTCCCTCCTGGTCTCATTTCTTACCACTGTCCCTCACCGTAGCCTTTCAGCCACTCAACTTGCCCAAGCTCTTTTCTTCCTTGAGCTTCTCACAAATGGGTCCCTTCTCTCTGGACCATCCTCCCCATTACCTACCCTTAACTCTCCACACGGACGAGTTTCCTCTCATTCTTCCAGCCTCAGAGTAAACGTCTCCTCAGAGAAGCCCATGGCTATCTGTCAATAATTCTGGCTTTCATTTCTTCCTTCATACACTTATCACAATTCACAACTGTCTATTTTACTCACAGTCTGTCTCTCCAACTGACCATGAAATCATGTCTGCCCTACTGCCCACTCTGCATTTGGTGCCTGGAACAGTGGCTGCCACATGGTAGGTACTAATAAGTACTGTATGGATAATTGAGTCCTATCCTTTATGTATTTCTATCTTCGGACAATTTTATCTGCTTTCTGTATAACTTTATTAAAATGTATTATATTAATGTGTGTCTGCCTATAGTCAAACCTTTGTAGACTATAAGAAAAAAACTGCCTGGGGTGATTATTAAGAATGCAGTTTCCAGGGTCCCTGGCTAAGATTCTGCCTGACTCAGTAGTCTGGGATGGGGCCCAAAAGTTGACCTTTTTCCACACACCCATCTGGGGGTCCCACAGGAAGTTTGAGCATCACACTTAGAGGAAGAGTTTCAGTAAATATAGAATAAAGTATTGAATAAAGCATAGAAGACAAGAAATGGAGCACTTTGGCTTACTACGAACTACTGTCATTCGTTCCTTCACCCAACAGCTATTTCCCTAGCACACCCTATGGGCCAGAACCTGCACCATTCACTGAGGATATGACAGAGGAGACACACACAGTTCTTGCCTTCATGAAAAAATAATCATTACAGTACACTGTGGTGTGTCCATGTGTGCATGGCATGATCATGCAACTCAGACCTGGAAGGGGGGTGGTGGGAATGGTCAGGGAAAGAATACTCATCATTGGAAGGTTTAACTCTAATACCTAGCATATCTTTCTAAACCTAAGTTAATGAAGGGCCAAGGCTGTACACAAGCTGGCAGACAAAGAGGATGGGGCAGCATGAAAGCTCCCATCTACTTAGCTCAAAGCCATCATCAGTGCCACAAATGAGGCCTTGAGATTTGGGACAGAGCTTTTGCCTCGGGGACACCCTGCCCAACAGGTGGGTCATATTTTATGGCTGCAGTCCAGGCAGACCCTGCAGCGAGCACCCAGGCTCACTGAATTCATGGTGTCCAGACGGCACATCAAGAGACGGGCCTAGGTTAGCAAGTGTTTCCCTTGTGTTTCAACGTCTCTGCCGCAGTCCCGAGATTTAGTGCTCCTTAGAAAGGACCACGTGACGGGCTTTAGACCTGAAGAACACATGAACGGGAAGCTAAGTCTCCTGCCCACTAATACTGGTCTCCTTTCATTTCTGTAGAAGAAATGAAATGGCCTTAAAATAAAAACTTATGATTACATGGCAAATCACTGACAATTCCCATTCAAGGACACTTTCAAGGATTTAATAAAAGGAGACAAAGAAAAGCCTCTTTTTTTTTTTTTTTTTTTTTTTTTTTTTTAAGAAAAGCCTCTTTTCTCCAGTGAATTAACAGAGGGGTAGTTTCCATTTGTCCTGTGTTTCTCCCCCATCACAGCTGGCCTCTACCACCCTCCATCCACCACCTCCCTTCTTTCCATGCCTCTCCTAGCATCCTTCCTTCTGTGCACCCCGGTGGGGGCCTGACGGCACGGGTGACAGCAACATAGAACACTTCTCTCTGTCACGATGTTTTGCTCAGGGATGTCATCATCTGCTTAGGCGCCACAGGTATTTTATTTTTTAGCAAGAAATTGGAATCACTTCCCCGTCCCCATCCCAAAGAGAAGCTGCTACTGATTCAAATAATAGGATCTCTGATGCCAGGAGGAAACAGTACCTGTTTAAGTTGCCATGAGGGGGTCCACAGCTGAACTGAAAAGAGACACCTATATTCAAGGTGTATAATGTGCCAGGAGAGGGAAGAATTAGCCCACCCGCTGCTCTGAGTCTCACCTTCACTAAAGGTCTGTCTTTCTGGCCTGATTCTCACTATCCACACATCAAAACAAAATACCCACAGTCCCTTTCCAGGGAGGCCTGGAGCCAACTACACTTTAACTCTATCATCAGATCTACATGGCTGTTAGTACTAGTAGGCCTAGATCTTGGTAACTACCATTACAGTAATGAAAATAAAAGAAAAATCGTGCTCTAAAATGTGGATAAATGTTCATTTGTTTTGTGACAGGGGGACACAAATTATTTTTTACTGTGCTTTTCTGAACTTCTAAAGTATTCCTCAAAAACAAAAAACTTTAATTTTGGCTGGCTAAGTAATTTGTTTCACTTAAGTCTTACAAAAGGCCGAAAGCTTACTCTAGGGAGAAACATCTAGAGTTAATAAACACATGACTTAATAAACTCAAACTTATTTTAAGATATGCAAACACTTTTATTCATAACGTTATTCAAGGCAGAAACTTTTGCTCAATTCCCTTTCAGGCTAGATGATGAAAAGAGAGTTGTCAAAAAAGATGTCAATTCATCTTGTCTACTGTTAGCATAAACCATTACTTAAACATTTGCTCTGAATTCAATATACACATTTTAAAAATAAATTTTGTCTCAATAACAACTGAAGGGTAGTGTGACATGCAATAAATGGAAAATCATTCCATTTTCAACTATACTTAATGTTACCCTTGAAATTTTAAGAGAAATAACTTTTAAGGATACTTGAAAATCTGCAGATAAAAAATACTGATATAAAAAACAAAATACAATATATTAAGAAAATAAAGAATCAAGTTTCAAAGAAGCTTTAGAAACCCTGACCCGAAGTGGAGAATGGATCACATGTTCCAGGAGGGTACAGCACACATTTTAAAATTCCCTTTTGAAGACACATATAATGAATGGGTCTTTCAGGCTGGTGTTTACTTTTTCCTCCTTTACTTTACTTTTTTTTTTTTTTTTTTTGCGGTACGCAGGCCTCTCCCTGTTGTGGCCTCTCCCGTTGTGGAGCACAGGCTCCAGACACGCAGGCTCAGCGGCCATGGCTCACGGGCCCAACCGCTCTGCGGCATGTGGGATCTTCCCGGACCGGGGCACGAACCCGTGTCCCCTGCATCGGCAGGCGGACTCTCAACCACTGCGCCACCAGGGAAGCCCCCTCCTTTACTTTTTAATGGAAAATTTCAAACATAAAAATTGGACAGAATAGTATAATGAACTCATTTGCATGCCTCATCTAATCTTAACAACTATGAACTCATGGCCAGTCTTGAATCATCTGTCCACCTTCCTCCCAGTTATTTTGAAGCAAATCATAGATGTATCACTTTATCTGAAAATACTTAAACATGTATCTGTAAAATATCAGAATTTTTTTTTATTAATACAAGATTGGTATTTATTTTGGTTTGGTTTTCTCAACCATATGCCTTCCCAAATTAGCCATGAAATAATTCTTAAAACTAGTTGCATATAAAAAGGGTAGACTTAATTTGTTTTAAACACCAAAGGGAAAGGAGTTCCTGACTATTCAATATTAGAATTTTGTTTTTTTAAATCACCTTGGACCTAACTCTTTAGGGCCACAAGTTCAAGTCCCAGTTGGGTACTTTATTCCTTGATGAGAACAAGGGGAGTAATATACTGTGTTGATGGTGAAAAAAGGAGGGGTAGAGGGCCCCCCACTCTTAAAGTTACTGGCACTAATAAAATGACCTCCATGAAGGAAAAATGGGGGTGGGAGTTGGAGAGCCCCACAAAGCAGAGGTCTCTTGGCCTCAGACCAGAAATAGAAAAATGCTTTGCTTTTAAAATTGCTGCTGCCTCAGGAATGATTATTAACAGGCTTAAAAGACCAAGGACATCCCCTTTCCCCACACCCCATCTCCCACAAAATCCTTATAGAAACACTAAAAGAAAGGAAAGGAAGGGAAAGACTGAACTTGCACTTTGAGCTGGAGGCCAGAACCAATTAGATCTCAGTTACCTTATAACGTGTTTGTTCCACATCATAGATCTTTTTCTCCGATACCATTTTGGGGGCAAAGAACTTGGCTAACTTTGCAAGGTAAACTCCGTTCCGGAGCCCTTCTTCCAGTTCAGTGGTTGGTGGCAATTCTTCAACTAAGCAGACTTCCATCCACCTAAAGGGATTAAAAAAACCTTAAGGTGACTCCAGTTCAGTAACTTTCTATAAAGGAAGAGATGCAGTATCTTACTACCTGCGATGAGGACATTAACAAAGGGAGCAGGATGTGAAACATCTTTAGGTGTCACAGATGGGAAGAGAGGACTTTCTGGGTGGGACAAGAATTCAGAACACACAGGAACAAGGGGGACGACAAGCCCAGAGGCACTGAACTCACTTCCAAGCCAGAGCTTGTCAACTTCACTTTTATCAGAGTCTCCGCCAATTCTCTTTTGTGCCAAAGAGGAAAAAGGCCAAACCATATTTGTATGGGTGGAATGAGTCTTGCTGACATTACAGAAAAAAACAGTTCCAAGTTTATGAGCCCTTAGTGGAGGACATTCTTGTAGGGGTTATGCTGTGGGGAGAGTGTAGTCCCAGGTGCAGTAAAATTTGCAGTTGCCTCAGTCTGGAAATGACCACCAGGAAAGGTAGGAAGCATGGAAAAGGGACAGTGAAATTCAGAAAGCAGACGCTGTCTTCCTTATATAAGACACATTCCTTTTTCCAATACCAGGAACTTACTACTGCATGCTTACCTTTTTGGGGAAGCTATTTACTGGATTCTGAAAAAGATGAGATTAAATCTGAGGACATTGTGCCAGTATTGGAGAAAAGAGAGCACCAAGGTCATTACTGGCTCAAAAACACACAGTGGGAGGGGAGCCAGGCCAGTTCCCATTTCACACTGGTGTGCTGAGAATCTGTGGAGCTCAGAGAATAATGCGCTTCCTATCCATTCTTGAAGAACTCTTCCCTACTGTAAGACCCAAGAGGCAGGGGTGCAAGCTCTCACCTCCCTGCCACGAACCCACCGCCCAATCACCAACTATGAGTGTGAGCTCCACACCTATGTAGCCAGTCCCCGCAGAAGATCATTAACAACAACAGCGCCGATCCCATCACCACTTGGCAGTCGGGAGAGGGCTGTTCTGCAGTAGTAACAACTGATCCTGATCCAAGCAGTGAACACTGTAAAACGTCTCAATTGCTTGCAGCTCTGGCCAACATCTTTTAAAAGCTCAAAGAGTCCCTAATAAGCAAGGAGTATTTACTGACCACTTATTTAGGCAATGTAAAACGTGGAGTATATGAGAAAAACATAAACATAAGCCCTGCCTTCAAAGAGCATTAAACGTAATTGAGAAGTCAACACAATTGTGGGGAAAAACCAGAGAGCCATGCTAGAGAGGCTATGCTGCCCAATGCTACATGTTAGTGCATAAGAAGAAAAAGTTGGGGAATAAAGGGGATCATTGGATTATCACTGGAGTAATAGGGAAAACAATGAGAAGGTGGTGGGATCTGGATTTGGCCTAGAAAAGGCGAGTATTTGGAAAGACAGGGGAAGTGCTTAGGAGCTGGGGAACAGGACATACTATAGCCATAAAGGAAACATGGCTGATTCACGGAGCAAACCCAGAGAAGACTCTGGGCCTTTGGAGTTCATGGGAAGAAAGGAATAAAGCTGAGCACACACAGTGAAGTGAGGTTCTGAAGGAGCTGGCGTAAGAGGATAAGTGATGACGTTTGTTGCCACAGGAAGCAGGGAGCTCTTGGCAGCTTCGCAGCAGAGGAGTGACAGGCTGACAGTGGTAATTAGAGAAAAGTAATCTTGTATGATGGATGCCCCAAAGATAAAGCGCTCTGTCAGCCTTTCCCATTGTGAGGAGTTGAGGGACTGGATGAGACAGGAAGAAATGGGAAGGGAGGAAAACAAGAGGCATTTCAAGGAAACGGTAACAAGACTTGGTGACAGCTTAGAAAGTGCAGGAGGAGGTCAAAGGAAAGAGAATATTCCCAGCCAGGGAGAGGGGCCCCATGTGGAGGGAGGACTCAGTCCCACATCCACTGTGTGACCCCAGGCATGCCCCCTAACCTCTCTGGGCCTCACTTTTCTCCTCTGCTAAAGGGGCAGGAGATGAGAAGGATGGGATGTTAAGGTGTCTCCCAGGTCTAACATCCTAGGGGGACTCGGGGGACTGGGGAAACTGGGAGGAAAAGGAACTGATAAAATGAGATGACAAGTTTGCTTTCACATAACAAACAAGGGCTTCAAATGAACGTAAGAGTACCAAAGTGTCAATGAATTTTTTAAAATGTAAGAAATCAATAACAACGTTGCCTTCTTGATAAAAATGTGGCCAAGTTAAAAGCCACTGCACTAGACCAAGTTTCTAATCTAAATAAACTACAAATTACAGCATTATGCTACTTCACATTAAAACAAACCTGTTTTCAAATAATTATCTTGAAAAAATGAACAAAATTGTTTTTAACACAACAGTATATAACTGCTTTATAATAATCCTGTAATCGGGGGTAGATGTATGAAGGGTGGCAGAGAGGTAAATTGACAATTTGTAGTAGGAGTGGGGGAGATAAATTGACATTTGGGACCAAGGGGCAGGAAGCTAAAATAAAAACAGCTCTGAAGTGTGATATTTTAGACTTGGGCTTACTTTTTAAAAAGATAATCACCTTAATTTTTGTCTGTGTTAGAATATATGTGTAGTTGGCTGAAAACACTAACTATCCTAAAAACTTAGGTTAACTATAGCCTATTTAAAATGTAGCCATTGCTAATGCATATGACATCATGAAGTACTCAAAGGCAAAAGCCATCTCTTCTTCCTTTTCATAATCCCTTTGTCCTGGAAATGTATTTACAGATAGTGGGTACCCAACAGATTGTTATTAAATGAAAAATTCTGACTGCTTAAGAAAAACGTTTTCTAAGCATCACAGTTACATCATTACATCTTTTAGGACACTGCCAATGACTTGTAAATAGCATTTTTGCAACATTAGGCATCAATGTTTCACTACCTTGAAAGTCAAAAGAAAATGCTATTACCATCAATGGTAACTAGTGTTTATTAGCACCTGGATTTAATACTTGATGGGGATTATCATTTAATCCTCAAGCCCACCCCATAAGGAAAGGTGCTATTAGGATCACCACTTGCAGATGCTAATTTGAGGCTCAGAAAAGCCAAGACCATAGAGCTACTAATTGAAAGACATCAAAAAGCTCCTCTAGGAACCCTCCTACACTGTGGGTGGGAATGTAAATTGGTGCAGCCGCTATGGAAAACAGTATGGAGGTTCCTCAAAAAACTAAAAATAGAGTTGCCATACTATCCAGCAATCCCACTTCTGGGTATATATCCGGAAAAAACTTTAATTCAAAAAGATACATGTACCCCTATGTTCACAGCAGCACTATTTACAACAGCCAAGGCATGGAAGCAACCGAAATGTCCATCGACAGATGAGTGGATAAAGAATATGTATGTGGTACATATATAAAATGGAATATTACTCAGCCATAAAAAATAATGAAATGCCATTTGCAGCAACATGGGTGGACCTAGAGATTATAATTTTTACTAAATTGAAGTAAGTCAGAAAGAGAAAAACAAATATCATATGATATCACTTATATGTGGAATCTAAAGTATGACACAAATGAACTTATCTACGAAACAGAAACAGACTCATAGATATAGAGAATAGGCTTGTGATGTCATGGAGCAACTAAGCCCATGTGCCACAACCACTGAGCCTGCACTCTAGAGCCCGTAAGCCACAACTACTGAGCCTGTGTGCCCCAACGACTGAAGCCCACATGCCTAGAGCCCGTGCTCTGCAACAAGAGCAGACACCACAATGAGAAGCCCACGCAGCGCAGGGAAGAGTAGCCCCTGCTCGCCGCGACTAGAGAAAGCCCGCGCACAGCAATGGAGACCCAGTGCAGCCAAAAATAAACAAATAAAAATAAATACAGGGCTTCCCTGGTGGCGCAGTGGTTGAGAGTCTGCCTGCCGATGCAGGGGACATGGGTTCGTGCCCCGGTCTGGGAAGATCCCACATGCCGCGGAGCAACTAGGTCCGTGAGCCACAACTACTGAGCCTGCGCGTCTGGAGCCTGTGCTCCGCAACGGGAGAGGCCACAGCGGTGAGAGGCCTGCATACTGCAAACAAACAAACGAAAAACCCATACATTTATTTAAAAAAAAAGAGAGAGAGAGAATAGGCTTGTGGTTCCCAAGGTAGAGGGGTGTGGGGGAGGGATGGATTGGGATTTTGGGATTAGCAGATGCAAACTATTACACACAGAATGAATAAACCACCAGGTCCTACTGTATAGCACAGGATATTCAATATCCTGTGATAAACCATAATGGAAAAGAATATGAAAAAGAATATGTATATGTATAACTGAATCACTTTGCTGCACAGCAGAAATTAACATTGTAAATCATTTGTGCTTCAATAAAATTTTTTTTCAAAAAGCCCCTCAAATTCCAATATTTAACTCTCACGACTCAAAGAGAAGAAGGCAGTCTCACAGCCTAGTGTAGATGTAGAATAAAATTGGTAACAGGACACTCCAGGCTTCTTCCAGAGTAGGAGTAAAGGCCCCATGGTTTGGAGATGCAGACGCTTTCACTCTTCAGTGTAAGGTCAGAGCATAGTACATTCGCTATCAAAGTTGAGTAAACGTCTTAGGGTTCCATTTATTCCCCTGCAACTCCCTCTTTGTCAGTCACCTACCTCACAACTGTAAGTGACAGACAGCCTCAGCTGCGTCTTGCGGGTGCTGTTGTAACTGGGTGCTGGGTATGGGAAGCTTTAGAGTCTGTCTAAATGGGGTCACCTCCTCGAGAACTCTGGCAAGACAAGGCAGGATCTCTAAGAGTCTCCTCATAATATACAGCTTGGAAACTTATCAATTATTAGTCAGTATATGCTCAATGAAGATTGACTGATAATAGCCAGACCATTCTTCTGGAACAGTCAGTAAACTCTGCTCCAGAATAACCAGCTAGGCTGGCTCCCTCACACTGCTCTCAGGGTATTACACTACCTCACAGGGAAGCAGGGACCATAATATGCAAGCTTCTAAACTAGTACCCAGTCATCACGTGGGCTGAATATCCTTCGGATCTATGTTTCAAAAGCCTCCACTCTCCCCTCCCCCCGTCTGCTAGCAGGATGCTAAAGCCCAGGGCAACCTTGAAAGAGAAGATGGAAGATCTCCCATCAGCCTGGGTCCCTGAGTAACCCGGGGACCCGGGTTATCTGTGTGGTAAAGAGCCTCCCGTACCCCCTCATCCTCGCCTTAAGCTACTGAATCTTACCTGAAAAAGAATTAAATTTCTACTGCCAACCTCAGCCTCAGTGGCTTATCTGTTACAAAGCTAGTGTTACCCAGCCAAACCAATAAAATTCATTAAGTGTGATTTTTGTTTGTTTGTTTGTTTTTGCGGTACGCGGGCCTCTCACTGTCGCGGCCTCTCCCGTTGCGGAGCACAGGCTCCGGACGCGCAGGCCCAGCGGCCATGGCTCACGGGCCCAGCCGCTCCGCGGCATGTGGGATCCTCCCGGACCGGGGCACGAACCCGCGTCCCCTGCATCGGCAGGCGGACTCTCAACCACTGCGCCACCAGGGAAGCCCAAGTGTGATTTTTAATGGTCTGTTGGGGTCAAACTTCCTGTCGCAATCACAATACAGAAAACAACTGGCCTGATGTTAAGGAAGTCTGGATTTCCAGTCACTAGCTGGATGCCCTGGAACAGGTCACTTACAACTCTGAGCTGAGTTTTAGTCCAAGAGCCTAAAATTATAAATGGAATTCTGTACGACATTAATTATATAATTTTGTTGTGTTTAATAACAGCTTTATTGAGAGAGAATTCACACACCATACACTCTTTTAAGATGTATAATGCAGTGACTTTTAGCATAGTCACAGGGTTGTCAGACCATCACTTAACAATTTTAGAACGTTTTCATCACTCCGAAAAGCAGTCCTATAACTCATTTACAATATTCCCCATTTACTCCCAATTTTCCAACCCACTAATCTATAGATTATTATTAATTTATAGATCTGTTTATTCTGGACATTTCATATAAATGGAACCATAAAATACATGGCCGTCTGTGACTAGCTTCTTTCACTTACCATAATGTTTTCAAGGTTCATCTATTGTGTAGGATATATTAGTGCTGCATTCCTTTCCATTGCTGAATAATATTCTGCTGTATAGATATATATCATATTTTATTTATCAGTTTAGGGACATTTGGGTTTTTCCCACTATTTGGCTACTATGACTAATGCTGCTGTAAACATTAGTGTGTAAGTTTTTGCAAGGACATATGTTCTGCTTTTTCTTGTGTATATACCTAGGTCATAAGTATAACCTATGCTGGGTCATAAGGTAACTCTGTGTTTAATCTTTTTTGGAACTTCCAGACTATTCCAAAGCAGCTGCAACATTTTACATTCCCATCAGCAGTGTGTGAGGATTCTAATTTCCCCAGCTCCTTGCCAACACTCAGCTGTCTTTTTGATTATAGCCATCCTAAGTAGATGCAAAGTGGCATCTCATTATGGTTTTGATTTTCATTTCTCTGATGGCTAATGATACTGAGTATCTTTTTATGTGCTTATTGCCCATTTGCATATCTTATTTAGAGAAATGTCTTTTCAAATCCATCGCCCATGTTTTAGCTGGGTTTTTTAAAATAATTGAGTTATAAGAGTTCTTTATATATTTGGTATACAAATCCCTTATCAGGTACATGATTTGAAAATATTTCTTCATTCTGTGGGTTGTCTTTTTGCTTTCTTGATGGTGTCTTTTGAAGCACAAAAAGGTTGTAATTTTGATGAAGTCCCATTTATCTATTCTTTTTTTTTTTAAAGTCTTTATTGAATTTGTTACAATATTGCTTCTGTTTTATGTTTTGGTCTTTTGGCTGCAAGGCATGTGGGATCTTAGCTCCCCAACCAGGGACTGAACCTGCACCCCCTGCATTGGAAGGTGAAGTCTTAACCACTGGACCACCAGGGAAGTCCCCCATTTATCTATTCTTTTTTTGCTTGTACTTTGATGTCATATTTAAGAAACCACTGCTTAACTGAAGGTCACAAATACCTATGTTTTCTTCTAAGAGCCTCATAGTTTTAACTCTTATATTTATTATATCTTTTATCCATTTTGAGTTAATTTTTTGTTCTGGTGAGAGGGAAGGGTCCAAATTCATTCTTTTGAATGTGGACATCCAGTTGTCTCAGCACCACTGGTTAAAAAGACTGTCTTCTGGCTTCCCTGCTGGCGCAGTGGTTGAGAGTCCGCCTGCCGATGCAGGGGAACCGGGTTCGCGCCCCGGTCCGGGAGGATCCCACATGCCGCCGAGCGGCTGGGCCTGTGAGCCATGGCCGCTGAGCCTGCGCGTCCGGAGCCTGTGCTCCACAACGGGAGAGGCCACAACAGTGAGAGGCCCCCGCGTACCAAAAATAAAAAAAGACTGTCTTCAATTTGACCTGAAAACCCACAGAAAACCAGAATTGGCCTGTGTCTCCTCCTGCTGCCCTCGCATTTACTGCTTCTTCCCTGTTCCTTCCATGGGTTGCTCATACTGAACCTCAACACCAATATGTGAACATCTCATCCCAAACCAGAGGTGAAGCTATTCCTTATGAGCATCTTCAAGGTTGTCGCAGAACCTCATTTTCCTTTCGGGGGGCGTGGTGGGGGGGCGGTACATGGGACTCTTGTATTAGTATTGCTTGTGTTCTCTTCTCTCTGCAGAAGGAAAATCTGAATCACTTACCAGGCACAACAAAATGGAGGTAAAAGGAATTTCCTTTCTATCATTCAAGCAGACTGCCTTCAAATTTGTTATTTTGTTTTTTGTTTTTTGAGTTGAGATGGTTTTCATAAGTAGCTCTGTGTGTAAAAGTACCAGGTCCGTTCCAAGTGAGACCGGGAGAAGGAGGGGTGTGTGGCAGGGGAGGATACTGGGAGAAGGACGAAGGGGAGAAAAAGGTAAAATTTTTCCAATTTTAGGTTAAAGCCAAAAAGAAAAATAATTAATGTCATTTTGTCTTGAAAGAGAACAGAAAACAAAACAAAACAAAAGCAAAGCCCAAAATACCACCTCACAGAAATCTGGAGACAAACCATCCATTCTATTGTGCTACTTTTTGCTTTGCAGAGCACAGGAAAGTTGTTTCACTGAGGCATTTGCTATCTGAGTTGTTATTCAGGAAATCTCCAACTATAAATCTTGGTCTCTATCATACAGCACTGTATGAAATAAATGTCCCCAAAGTAGAGCTGCTGGCCTAGAAACAGAAAGTGTGTTTTTTCTGCACAAACCTTGTTTTAATGTAGTACCCTAATCCATGAACTTTCAAGTACTACAAGTCAATTTCTCTCCTGAAACATTTTGAAAATCAGCATATGAAATATTTTACAAAAGAATAAAAACAACGACCAGATTTTTTTTTTTTTTTTTTTTTCCCGGTATGCGGGCCTCTCACCGCCGTGGCCTCTCCCGTTGCGGAGCACAGGCTCCGGAAGCACAGGCTCAGCGGCCATGGCTCACGGGCCCAGCCGCTCCGCGGCATGTGGGATCTTCCCGGACCGGGGCACGAACCCGTGTCCCCTGCATCGGCAGGCGGACTCTCAACCACTGCGCCACCAGGGAAGCCCCAGCGAGCAGGTTTTTGAGGACCTCTTTCTCATTCTCCTTTTTAGGAAGGAGATGATACAGCAACCCTCTGTCAAGTTTGGCAAGCATTTCACGAACTGTGTTCCACAGAATACTGGCTCAGTGAGATGCTAATACTGTCCTGGTGGGAAAGGGGGCCAAATGAACTTAGAAAATGTTGCATTCTATGTCTTCTCTTGAGGATTCATAAGTTGCATTAGCATCCTGAAAGCTCAGAGAATTCCTGAAGTCAGGAACCAAGTTTACTTTTTAACGCAATGTTTCCCCCCAATTTTTTTTGACCATGGAACTCCTTTTTCCCAAATCACCTGGTAATATTTCATATGATGAAATGACAGGTAACTGATAAAAGCAGTACAATTTGGTGACTAAAATCATGGCATTTGGGCTCACACTTTCTGAGTTCAAATCCTAGTTCTAGCATAATACCAGTGATTTCTCTGTAAAATAAAGATACTTAAACTAGCTACCCTTGGAGGGCTTTTGTAAGGAGTAAATGAGAATCTGTATAATATATTTAGCACTGTGCCCGGCACAGAGTAAGAGCCTGACAAACATTAACCACAGTTATTATTAGCATGTCCCCAAGTTTGAATCTGGGCTATTTGCTCACCAGATGTGTAAACTTGACAGATTAATTAATCCAATTAATATTTTTGAGCATCAAGTACTTTCCAGACCTGGTTCCACGTGGTGAATCAGGCAAAGTCCCTCAGTTTCCTAAGCAGTAAGTCTCATATTCTTACCGATGTTAGGATGCCACTAGTTCAGGAGTTATGGAGGATTAAATGAAACAGCACCAGTATGGAACCTAGCAGATAGCTGGTTCCAAATGTCACTCACATGGTTGCCTTCTCTTTTATCTATCTATCTATTTTTAAAAATAAATTTATTTATTTCTTTTTGGCTGCATTGGGTCTTCGTTGCTGTGTGCAGGCTTTCTCTAGTTGCAGCGAGCAGGGGCTACTCTTCATTGCAGTGCGTGGGCTTCTCATTGCGGTGGCTTCTCTTGCTGCGGAGTAAGGGCTCTAGGTGCACAGGTTTCAGTAGGTGTGGCACGTGGGCTCAGTAGCTGTGGCTCGCGGGCTCAGTAGTTGTGGCACATGGGCTTAGTTGCTCCGTGGCATGTGGGATCTTCCCGGACCAGGGATGGAACCTGTGTCCCCTGCTTTGGCAGGCGGATTCCTAACCACTGCAACACAAGGGAAGTCCCTCCCTTCTCTTTAAACAAATTTTTCCAAGAATCTCTTTGGTGAGTTATTACTTAGAAAACGATATTTAATGCATTATTTTAACCCTTCTTCCTCTATGTTTCTTAAACATAGGATAAGGAAAATAGAAATAAGTGGAACGGCCTGAGGCATTTATGGATATAAGAATGCCTGAAAACTTTGTAGCCCAATCTGTAATATGTCTGATTAACTTCTGAAAATTATTTTGAAAGAAATTTTGAAAAAAATTGGTTAATTACTTCACAGACTACACTGTTGCTTAAATATATACTCTTCATAATTCTTGCTAACTCCAGGAACCAATCAGATATTTACTATACTTCTATTTAGGTTTGGACCAATTAATCATCTACCTAGGAGGTATCATACTGATATTAGAATATACCTGGAGAGACAGCTGGCTTGGCATATACAGAAACACAAATACAAAAAATATATATATATGTACGTGTATTAAAATTTCTAGATAGGCAGACATTGCATAAAGCCTATAAAATAAAAAATTTAAAACCCAAAACATGGGCGCAGTGGTTAAGAATCCACCTGCCAATGCAGGGGACAAGGGTTCCATCCCTGGTCTGGGAAGATGCCACACGCCGCGGAGCAACTAAGCCCGTGCGCCACAACTACTGAGCCTGCGCTCTAGAGCCTGTGAGCCACAGCTACTTAGCCTGTGTGCCACAACTACTGAAGCCTGCGTGCCTAGAGTCCGTGCTCCCCAAGAGAAGCCACCACAATGAGAAGTCCACGTACCGCAATGAAGAGAAGCCCGTGCTCGCCGCAACTAGAGAAAACCCACGCACGGTAACGAAGACCCAATGCAGCCAAAAAAATACATACATACATACGTGAGAAAAAGAAAAAAACCCAAAACATGTACTTATTTTCAACGTTACTGTGAACATTAGGCAAAAGGCTGGTCATAAGCTTCCTCATTTGGTTGGGAGGCGAGTGAGAGAGAGAGACAACAGCTAATATGTTCAGTATTATGGTTTTTGGCTGATACCTTAGTTCAAGTGGTTCAAGTGTTAAATATTTAATAGTGCTTTAACAATACTTGGACTTAAACTTTTTTCTGGAATAGTACACATATACTGGAAAAAAACAAAAAGCTAAAGGTATTCAGGATAGCCAATACCTAAGTGGGGATTACAGCAATATCTATGCTTTAAAAGAAATGTTTAAGCAGGAAAATGTAGAGCCGTGGAGGCTTTGGTATCCAGGGACCAAGGGGGAGCATGAGAGGAGCCATAAGTCACACCTCCCTGGAATCTTCCAATGTTTTATGCCCTCCACTGGTGTCTAGAATCCGGCCTGTAGGTTCTCAGCTATACAATCTTCTCCCCAGTATGTGTGAACAGTTGTAAGCTACTGGTACAAACTTTCTGGAAAGTGATTGGAGATATAATAATAAATAATTACTGCAAATCTATTAGTTTAGGGCATGGAGCTTTAAAAAGTTTTATTTATTCTTCCCATAACCCAATGAGTTATCATCTTTAAAAAAAAAACTGAGTCAGATATCAAGAAAGATGAAATATCTTGCCCAACATCATATATAAGTGGAAAGAATTTGAGCACCACCCCCCGCAAATTTGAACCCAAATGTCCCTCTGAAATCTGCACATTAACCAACTCATTCTCCTGCTTCTTGAAAGACTATATCAGGAAACTTAAAATACAGCCCAGATATTTTACTTTGTGAATATAACTTACTAAATACAGCTAGGGTCCAAGACTTGTGTGCAATGCAAAAACTGTAAACACTGTAAGCGTCTAAAAAGAATGCTTATCCATTGCACAGAATATTATACAGCCACTTGAGATATTTTCATAGAATATTTAAGAAAATGGAAAAATAGTGGGGGTAAATTAAGAGAAAAGTAGAGGATGCAAAATTGTATAGTAAGATAATTTTATTTCTAAAATTATATATATTTAAACAAATATACACAGACTAGAAACATAGCAAAATATTAACAGTGGTTTTCCCTGTGGGTTGGTAAGGTTCTTCATCTTTTCTTATATCTTAATTTTTTATCATAAACATGTATTTTCAATAATAGAAAATAATGAAATCCAGCGTGTTCTAAAGTTTCTGTCTCTTTCCAATGTATAGAAAGCAAGAGGCTGCTTGCTGATTACACCAAGCACTTGAGCCAAAATGGAGTCTTGTGGTAGCAAACATTAAAAGAACACTGATGAAGACAGGGCTATGGGTATAGGCGGGGAAATGGTAGTTTGTCATGAGGGGTGGAAGCAGGAAAAGTCAAAAAGGCACTCTAAATTTTTTATTTTTTTTAAAGCATATGGGTTGAGACATATAACCAATAAAACTCCCTCTTAAGGAAAATGTTAAGTATATTTATCTTTTTCACGTACCTCTAACCATGTTAACAACCTGGCTTTAAGGCTTGGAAAGTAAAGGAGGAATCCTCATTAATGAATAAATGAAACATTAACAAATCAAGAATGCAGCCTAGATCATCCCATGCTGCTGACAGTAAAATACAAAAGTAGAGAGAGAAATTGAAGAAGAACTTGTTAAGCAAAACACACACACACACACAAACACCACCACCACTAAAACACAAAACAAAAAAACAGAACTTGAAGATTTTGAAAATTCACAGGCTATCAATACTGCAAAAAATAAGAAACCATGTTCTGGAGAGAACACAGAGGGTGTAGCTGGACAACCACTGCGTAAAGAATGTGACTCATCGATTTAATCAGCCATCTCAGCGAACTTCAGGAATAGGGATGGGGTTATGCTCATTTAGACTAAAGGGGACAAAGACAGGGCAACAGTGAAGGAAGGCTGTCAGACCTCTGGGATTCTAGGGGATGGGACCATAGAGCTTTCTGGCTGTGTCATCCATCAGGATAAGGGAAGAATGACCCCGAAGGAGATTCAGAGATTGAGAGGGCTGCCACTCCCACCACAGGCCCAGACCGGCTCCTCCTTAAAGGGCAAGGCTGTCTCTTCCTGGGTTCCTGTGGGTCTGGAAGGCAGGGCCACCAGCCTGGTGAGCCCAAAGGACAGACCACCAAGCGGATTATTCTGGAGCCTTAAAATCAGAATTTGCCCCGCTACTTTTTAGACTCGCTTGGGAGCCATCACCCCCTTTCTTCTTTCTAATTTCTCGCTTTTAGAATGGGAATATCTATTGTATGGCTGTCCCTCCTTTGTGATTTGGAAGCACAAAACTTCTGGGTTGCATAGCTTCAAAGCAGGAGAGGAATTTTTGCCTCAGGACGAATCACATCTCAAGTTTCACCCACACCAGATTTAGATACTTCGGTGAGACTCAGGACTCAGAGTTGATGCTAGAATGGGTTAAGATTTTCGGGCTTCTGGGATGTAGTTGAATGCATTTTGTCTCTGAGAAGGACAGAAATTTGGGGGAAAAAGGGGCAGAACGTTGTGGTCAGAACTGTGTCCCCTCCAAATTCATATGTTGAAGTCCTAACCCACACAGTACAAGAGAATGTGACTGTATCCAGAGAAGGGGCCTTTAAGAGGTGATTAAGTTTAAATGAGGCCATTTGGAGAGGACTTAATCCAATGACTGGTATAAGAAGAGGAGATTAGGACAAAGAGAGACACCAGGGCTGTGCACACACAGAAGGAAACCCAGTGAGGACACAGCAAGAAGGCAGCCATTGGCAAGTCAAGGAGAGAAGCCTCAGAAGAAACCAATTCCACAGACACCTTGATCTTGGACCTCCAGAACCATGAGAAAATAAACTGTTGTTTAAGCTACTCAGTCTGTGGTATTCTGTTACGGCAGCCCAAGCAAATAATACACTAGCTAAACCATCAACCCCCATCATTCTCTAAAACTCCTCACCCAATTTTATTTCTCTTCATTGTATTTCTTACTACCTGGCAGATTATATCATATTTATTTGTTTGACAGACTCAAGACTCACCTACTTAGAATGTAAACACCGTAAGAGCAAGGACCTTGCCTGTCTTTTGAGAGGCACATAGTGCAATGGTTCAAAGCACGAACTCGAGAGGCAGAGGCCTGAGACTGAACCCAAGCTCTGCCACTTACCAGCTGTGTGCCTTGGGGAACGGACTTAACTTGTCTGTGTCTCAGTTTCCTAATCTGTACGCTGGGGATAGTCATAGTCCTGCGTCAGAGGGCTGTTGTGAGTTGATGGAAGGAAGCACAACAACAGTGCCTGGCACATAATAAACACCTTGAGAAGTAGACATCATAGCTTTTACTGCTCAGTGCTATATCCCAGGACCACTCTGCCCAACTGCCAACACAAGTCACTGTTCCCATTTGTCCTTCAGCACTACTTGTCTGCCACGCACACTTCCACGGGGCTGCAACTAAGCCCGCATTTTGCCATGTCCAACATGCCTTCTCTCCTCGTGGCAGACTGCAACATCCCCGTGGCTAATCCAAGCCATCCTCCGCTCCCACCACCCCACCAGCCCCTGTCCACACACACACATTCTATTATTGCCTTACACAAGTTAGGGGGTTCAATGGTATTTAGTAGGGGCTCTACAAATATTTATACATGATCCCAAGCCAGGTTTCCCCTCTAATGGAGCTCCCTCGACCCTGATAATGCCAACCACAAATGACGGCAGCTCCCACGTGATTAGCACGTTGCTCGGCACTTAGCTGACACTTGGCACTTACATGAATGTATTCTCACACTAACCTGATGAGATCGGTATGATTCCCGGTTATCAGGGAAGGAAAGAGGCTCAGAGAGTTAAGCAACTTGCTCACAGCTACACAGCTAGTAGGCTGAGATTCCAATCCAGATTGTCACCTCCATAGCACACGTGTCTGCCACACTCTTCTCTGCTCTGACAAATTGTCTAAGATGAACTCGGTGAACAGGGCTTAAGCTACCTGCCTAGGAAGGTTCACTTCTTAAGAGGAAACTCACAGTGGAGCCTTCTCCAAAACCAAAACAAGCCAATTCAGATCTTCATAGACTCTGTTTTCCCAAAGCGAGGTGCTATAATACAAGACGAAGGTGGACATCTTTTGGGGGACGGCTGAAGAGGCTGCTGTCACTTTCAGAGGTGTCTATGGGGTGCAGCTGTGCACTGGACTTTGGGTTCTCAAAAATCTGGCTTCAAACTTGGTTCTGCAATTTATTAGTCGTGATTACCTTCGTGTGCAACCATTTCCCTGGGCCACAGTTTCCCCTTTTCAAAGATTAGGTACAACACCAGCTACCTCACAGAGACGTCATGAGAACTAAAACAGATACCATCTGTGGAGTCACCTGGTAGAAAAGTACCCAGCGCGCAATGGGTGTTCAAGAAACAAATGCTGATCAAAAGGAAGAAAAAGGAGTTAGGCAGGTGAGCATCAGTTTAAAGTGTAATGTTCCAAAGGATCCACCAGATACCACATGTTCTGCAAAGAGCATCTTTCCTAAGCACCTAAGCAGCCTGGCTGTGCTGACCTGAATGTGTAAGATGCAAAGTCCGCTGGATGGAGACCGCCGGGGCATACAACACCCTGCAGTAAAACCAGCGGACCAAAGTGCCTTGGAGACCTGAACTCAAAAGTTGGACTCTGTCTACCTGGCTTCCTTAGAACTTGCTACAGGGGAGACGAGACTGTCATGGTCATTTGCAGTGGAAGCTGGGAGCAAAGTAAAGAAGAAAGAACCAGAAGGACTGGGCAGGAGTTTCCTGCCAAATCAACACTCATTGGAGGCTTCCACACAAATTTTGGCCTAACAAACAACTGAAGACTTGATGAAGCAGATTCTCCTTCCTGGGTCTGGCTGCACTAACCACAAAATAATCACTGTTCTTGCACTTTTAGACATTTTTTTACCTCAACGTAGGCAGGAAAATGCAAGCAACAAGCTTAATAAGATCACTGTAAACTTAGCTAATTTACCACACTCCTCCCTACCCTCAACTCGCCTTTTTACAGCCTTTTCCTACTTCCTAACCAAATATTCAGTAGGGGATCATTTAAATAATGAACATTTTAGGACTTCCCTCGTGGCGCAGTGGTTAAGAATTCGCCTGCCAACGCTGGGGACAACGGGTTCGAGCCCTGGTCCGGGAAGATCCCACATGCCACGGAGCAACTAAGTCCGTGTGCCACAACTACTGTGCCTGCGCTCTAGAGCCCGCCAGCCACAACTACTGAGCCTGCACGCCACAACTACTGAAGCCCGCGCACCTAGAGCCCGTGCTCCTCAACAAGAGAAACCACCGCAATGAGAAGCCCACGCACCACAATAAAGAGCAGCCTCTGCTCACCGCAGCTAGAGAAAGCCCGCACGCAGCAACGAAGACCCAACACAGCCAAAAATAAAATATTTAATGCATTATTTTAACCCTTCTTCCTCTATGTTTCTTAAACATAGGATAAGGAAAATAGAAATAAGTGGAACGGCCTGAGGCATTTATGGATATAAGAATGCCTGAAAACTTTGTAGCCCAATCTGTAATATGTCTGATTAACTTCTGAAAATTATTTTGAAAGAAATTTTGAAAAAAATTGGTTAATTACTTCACAGACTACACTGTTGCTTAAATATATACTCTTCATAATTCTTGCTAACTCCAGGAACCAATCAGATATTTACTATACTTCTATTTAGGTTTGGACCAATTAATCATCTACCTAGGAGGTATCATACTGATATTAGAATATACCTGGAGAGACAGCTGGCTTGGCATATACAGAAACACAAATACAAAAAATATATATATATGTACGTGTATTAAAATTTCTAGATAGGCAGACATTGCATAAAGCCTATAAAATAAAAAATTTAAAACCCAAAACATGGGCGCAGTGGTTAAGAATCCACCTGCCAATGCAGGGGACAAGGGTTCCATCCCTGGTCTGGGAAGATGCCACACGCCGCGGAGCAACTAAGCCCGTGCGCCACAACTACTGAGCCTGCGCTCTAGAGCCTGTGAGCCACAGCTACTTAGCCTGTGTGCCACAACTACTGAAGCCTGCGTGCCTAGAGTCCGTGCTCCCCAAGAGAAGCCACCACAATGAGAAGTCCACGTACCGCAATGAAGAGAAGCCCGTGCTCGCCGCAACTAGAGAAAACCCACGCACGGTAACGAAGACCCAATGCAGCCAAAAAAATACATACATACATACGTGAGAAAAAGAAAAAAACCCAAAACATGTACTTATTTTCAACGTTACTGTGAACATTAGGCAAAAGGCTGGTCATAAGCTTCCTCATTTGGTTGGGAGGCGAGTGAGAGAGAGAGACAACAGCTAATATGTTCAGTATTATGGTTTTTGGCTGATACCTTAGTTCAAGTGGTTCAAGTGTTAAATATTTAATAGTGCTTTAACAATACTTGGACTTAAACTTTTTTCTGGAATAGTACACATATACTGGAAAAAAACAAAAAGCTAAAGGTATTCAGGATAGCCAATACCTAAGTGGGGATTACAGCAATATCTATGCTTTAAAAGAAATGTTTAAGCAGGAAAATGTAGAGCCGTGGAGGCTTTGGTATCCAGGGACCAAGGGGGAGCATGAGAGGAGCCATAAGTCACACCTCCCTGGAATCTTCCAATGTTTTATGCCCTCCACTGGTGTCTAGAATCCGGCCTGTAGGTTCTCAGCTATACAATCTTCTCCCCAGTATGTGTGAACAGTTGTAAGCTACTGGTACAAACTTTCTGGAAAGTGATTGGAGATATAATAATAAATAATTACTGCAAATCTATTAGTTTAGGGCATGGAGCTTTAAAAAGTTTTATTTATTCTTCCCATAACCCAATGAGTTATCATCTTTAAAAAAAAAACTGAGTCAGATATCAAGAAAGATGAAATATCTTGCCCAACATCATATATAAGTGGAAAGAATTTGAGCACCACCCCCCGCAAATTTGAACCCAAATGTCCCTCTGAAATCTGCACATTAACCAACTCATTCTCCTGCTTCTTGAAAGACTATATCAGGAAACTTAAAATACAGCCCAGATATTTTACTTTGTGAATATAACTTACTAAATACAGCTAGGGTCCAAGACTTGTGTGCAATGCAAAAACTGTAAACACTGTAAGCGTCTAAAAAGAATGCTTATCCATTGCACAGAATATTATACAGCCACTTGAGATATTTTCATAGAATATTTAAGAAAATGGAAAAATAGTGGGGGTAAATTAAGAGAAAAGTAGAGGATGCAAAATTGTATAGTAAGATAATTTTATTTCTAAAATTATATATATTTAAACAAATATACACAGACTAGAAACATAGCAAAATATTAACAGTGGTTTTCCCTGTGGGTTGGTAAGGTTCTTCATCTTTTCTTATATCTTAATTTTTTATCATAAACATGTATTTTCAATAATAGAAAATAATGAAATCCAGCGTGTTCTAAAGTTTCTGTCTCTTTCCAATGTATAGAAAGCAAGAGGCTGCTTGCTGATTACACCAAGCACTTGAGCCAAAATGGAGTCTTGTGGTAGCAAACATTAAAAGAACACTGATGAAGACAGGGCTATGGGTATAGGCGGGGAAATGGTAGTTTGTCATGAGGGGTGGAAGCAGGAAAAGTCAAAAAGGCACTCTAAATTTTTTATTTTTTTTAAAGCATATGGGTTGAGACATATAACCAATAAAACTCCCTCTTAAGGAAAATGTTAAGTATATTTATCTTTTTCACGTACCTCTAACCATGTTAACAACCTGGCTTTAAGGCTTGGAAAGTAAAGGAGGAATCCTCATTAATGAATAAATGAAACATTAACAAATCAAGAATGCAGCCTAGATCATCCCATGCTGCTGACAGTAAAATACAAAAGTAGAGAGAGAAATTGAAGAAGAACTTGTTAAGCAAAACACACACACACACACACAAACACCACCACCACTAAAACAAAAAACAAAAAAACAGAACTTGAAGATTTTGAAAATTCACAGGCTATCAATACTGCAAAAAATAAGAAACCATGTTCTGGAGAGAACACAGAGGGTGTAGCTGGACAACCACTGCGTAAAGAATGTGACTCATCGATTTAATCAGCCATCTCAGCGAACTTCAGGAATAGGGATGGGGTTATGCTCATTTAGACTAAAGGGGACAAAGACAGGGCAACAGTGAAGGAAGGCTGTCAGACCTCTGGGATTCTAGGGGATGGGACCATAGAGCTTTCTGGCTGTGTCATCCATCAGGATAAGGGAAGAATGACCCCGAAGGAGATTCAGAGATTGAGAGGGCTGCCACTCCCACCACAGGCCCAGACCGGCTCCTCCTTAAAGGGCAAGGCTGTCTCTTCCTGGGTTCCTGTGGGTCTGGAAGGCAGGGCCACCAGCCTGGTGAGCCCAAAGGACAGACCACCAAGCGGATTATTCTGGAGCCTTAAAATCAGAATTTGCCCCGCTACTTTTTAGACTCGCTTGGGAGCCATCACCCCCTTTCTTCTTTCTAATTTCTCGCTTTTAGAATGGGAATATCTATTGTATGGCTGTCCCTCCTTTGTGATTTGGAAGCACAAAACTTCTGGGTTGCATAGCTTCAAAGCAGGAGAGGAATTTTTGCCTCAGGACGAATCACATCTCAAGTTTCACCCACACCAGATTTAGATACTTCGGTGAGACTCAGGACTCAGAGTTGATGCTAGAATGGGTTAAGATTTTCGGGCTTCTGGGATGTAGTTGAATGCATTTTGTCTCTGAGAAGGACAGAAATTTGGGGGAAAAAGGGGCAGAACGTTGTGGTCAGAACTGTGTCCCCTCCAAATTCATATGTTGAAGTCCTAACCCACACAGTACAAGAGAATGTGACTGTATCCAGAGAAGGGGCCTTTAAGAGGTGATTAAGTTTAAATGAGGCCATTTGGAGAGGACTTAATCCAATGACTGGTATAAGAAGAGGAGATTAGGACAAAGAGAGACACCAGGGCTGTGCACACACAGAAGGAAACCCAGTGAGGACACAGCAAGAAGGCAGCCATTGGCAAGTCAAGGAGAGAAGCCTCAGAAGAAACCAATTCCACAGACACCTTGATCTTGGACCTCCAGAACCATGAGAAAATAAACTGTTGTTTAAGCTACTCAGTCTGTGGTATTCTGTTACGGCAGCCCAAGCAAATAATACACTAGCTAAACCATCAACCCCCATCATTCTCTAAAACTCCTCACCCAATTTTATTTCTCTTCATTGTATTTCTTACTACCTGGCAGATTATATCATATTTATTTGTTTGACAGACTCACCTACTTAGAATGTAAACACCGTAAGAGCAAGGACCTTGCCTGTCTTTTGAGAGGCACATAGTGCAATGGTTCAAAGCACGAACTCGAGAGGCAGAGGCCTGAGACTGAACCCAAGCTCTGCCACTTACCAGCTGTGTGCCTTGGGGAACGGACTTAACTTGTCTGTGTCTCAGTTTCCTAATCTGTACGCTGGGGATAGTCATAGTCCTGCGTCAGAGGGCTGTTGTGAGTTGATGGAAGGAAGCACAACAACAGTGCCTGGCACATAATAAACACCTTGAGAAGTAGACATCATAGCTTTTACTGCTCAGTGCTATATCCCAGGACCACTCTGCCCAACTGCCAACACAAGTCACTGTTCCCATTTGTCCTTCAGCACTACTTGTCTGCCACGCACACTTCCACGGGGCTGCAACTAAGCCCGCATTTTGCCATGTCCAACATGCCTTCTCTCCTCGTGGCAGACTGCAACATCCCCGTGGCTAATCCAAGCCATCCTCCGCTCCCACCACCCCACCAGCCCCTGTCCACACACACACATTCTATTATTGCCTTACACAAGTTAGGGGGTTCAATGGTATTTAGTAGGGGCTCTACAAATATTTATACATGATCCCAAGCCAGGTTTCCCCTCTAATGGAGCTCCCTCGACCCTGATAATGCCAACCACAAATGACGGCAGCTCCCACGTGATTAGCACGTTGCTCGGCACTTAGCTGACACTTGGCACTTACATGAATGTATTCTCACACTAACCTGATGAGATCGGTATGATTCCCGGTTATCAGGGAAGGAAAGAGGCTCAGAGAGTTAAGCAACTTGCTCACAGCTACACAGCTAGTAGGCTGAGATTCCAATCCAGATTGTCACCTCCATAGCACACGTGTCTGCCACACTCTTCTCTGCTCTGACAAATTGTCTAAGATGAACTCGGTGAACAGGGCTTAAGCTACCTGCCTAGGAAGGTTCACTTCTTAAGAGGAAACTCACAGTGGAGCCTTCTCCAAAACCAAAACAAGCCAATTCAGATCTTCATAGACTCTGTTTTCCCAAAGCGAGGTGCTATAATACAAGACGAAGGTGGACATCTTTTGGGGGACGGCTGAAGAGGCTGCTGTCACTTTCAGAGGTGTCTATGGGGTGCAGCTGTGCACTGGACTTTGGGTTCTCAAAAATCTGGCTTCAAACTTGGTTCTGCAATTTATTAGTCGTGATTACCTTCGTGTGCAACCATTTCCCTGGGCCACAGTTTCCCCTTTTCAAAGATTAGGTACAACACCAGCTACCTCACAGAGACGTCATGAGAACTAAAACAGATACCATCTGTGGAGTCACCTGGTAGAAAAGTACCCAGCGCGCAATGGGTGTTCAAGAAACAAATGCTGATCAAAAGGAAGAAAAAGGAGTTAGGCAGGTGAGCATCAGTTTAAAGTGTAATGTTCCAAAGGATCCACCAGATACCACATGTTCTGCAAAGAGCATCTTTCCTAAGCACCTAAGCAGCCTGGCTGTGCTGACCTGAATGTGTAAGATGCAAAGTCCGCTGGATGGAGACCGCCGGGGCATACAACACCCTGCAGTAAAACCAGCGGACCAAAGTGCCTTGGAGACCTGAACTCAAAAGTTGGACTCTGTCTACCTGGCTTCCTTAGAACTTGCTACAGGGGAGACGAGACTGTCATGGTCATTTGCAGTGGAAGCTGGGAGCAAAGTAAAGAAGAAAGAACCAGAAGGACTGGGCAGGAGTTTCCTGCCAAATCAACACTCATTGGAGGCTTCCACACAAATTTTGGCCTAACAAACAACTGAAGACTTGATGAAGCAGATTCTCCTTCCTGGGTCTGGCTGCACTAACCACAAAATAATCACTGTTCTTGCACTTTTAGACATTTTTTTACCTCAACGTAGGCAGGAAAATGCAAGCAACAAGCTTAATAAGATCACTGTAAACTTAGCTAATTTACCACACTCCTCCCTACCCTCAACTCGCCTTTTTACAGCCTTTTCCTACTTCCTAACCAAATATTCAGTAGGGGATCATTTAAATAATGAACATTTTAGGACTTCCCTCGTGGCGCAGTGGTTAAGAATTCGCCTGCCAACGCTGGGGACAACGGGTTCGAGCCCTGGTCCGGGAAGATCCCACATGCCACGGAGCAACTAAGTCCGTGTGCCACAACTACTGTGCCTGCGCTCTAGAGCCCGCCAGCCACAACTACTGAGCCTGCACGCCACAACTACTGAAGCCCGCGCACCTAGAGCCCGTGCTCCTCAACAAAAGAAACCACCGCAATGAGAAGCCCACGCACCACAATAAAGAGCAGCCTCTGCTCACCGCAGCTAGAGAAAGCCCGCACGCAGCAACGAAGACCCAACACAGCCAAAAATAAAAAATATAAATAAATAAACAAATTTTTAAAAAAATGAACATTTTAGAACATCAAGAGAATTCCATAGCTAAAGAGCTAAAGCCAGGTCAAATTTCAAAATATAAGACACATAATCGGTCAAAACAGCATCCAGGATGAATTTCCCTCCTTCTCCGATTCCCTTTAAACTACAGGTATCTTGTGCTCAAAGTTAACCCTTTTCTGGCAATGGGGAATAAGACAGAGATATGAAGGCTGGCTCTTCTAGAGTCTAAAAGATCAAAAAAGAGTAGCTCTTAGTAGTAGTCAAGTACAGCAGGATAAGACACTACTGGTAAGTTTAGCTGCGAGAAATGTCATTTTAGTACCTTATCAAGAGCCCCTTCCTCCCCTAGCCCAGCCCTTACTGATTTCTCCTACCCCCACTAGCAGCTGTACCAAGGAAGTGACAAACAGGGACCCACTAGATGCCATCAATCATTGTCACTAAGAGGAGAATGAAAAGAATCCAACATACGTTCTCACAAATGCCTCCCCCTCTCCACTCCCACTCCTCCCCCTCCTCACCGGTACACAATCTTTATAAGCAGCCAGTCACTTTTTCACAGCCCTTCAGCGGAAATGGATGAGGAGCCGTTAGCAGAAGCATCTCAAGCACTATTCTCTTCCTATGTGTGTCTGTATTTACAGGTCACACACTTCCCAGGCAATACTGAAGCAGGGCTTCGCACCAACTGGCTATGGACAATCCCGACCACGGAGAGAGGAAGGACCGATGATCAAAGAAAGGCTGCGTTCAGTGCCAGGAGGGATGGCGGTATAGAAAGGATACGCGATACAGGAAGCAGATGGTGCTCTCCCCAACATGTTCTCAAGTCAGAAAACCTGGAGTTCCTTATTTCTCTGCTGACCACTGTGGCACTTGATAAATCAATTCCTATGCCAATAGCTCTAAGTATGACACTCTAAAAATAAAAGGATGTTGTAAATGGAAGACAGACACTTGCATTCATTCCTGGGAATAGAGTGAGAGGCAGAATGTGGCAACTTGCATCATAAGTCATAGAACAATTTTTCCTCTTTGACTCCATAATCCCTTACTATGCATCTATCATGGCTAAATAATATAAGAGAACTAAAGCAACAATAAAAGACCAATTGTATGCATGAGGCTATTAATCGCAGTGATATTAAAAAAAACAATTAAAACATTGTTTCACAGAAGAGATTGTGAAGTTATGGTACATAATACAGATGAAACACGTAGCCAGTAAAATGTATGACAACTTAGCAAAAGGGAGGGAATGTTGCTGTAGTAAAGTGAATCAAGCAATGATACAAAAATATGTGCTTTTTGTTATAACTATATCAGGTATGTCTGCATATGAAAAATTTAGAAAAGTTGATATACTAGGTCGGTGGAATTTTAAGGTTCCCTAATTTTTTTTGAAATTTTTGTAATAAAAATTAAGACAAAAGAAAAATCAGGCTAAAAGTCACCACAATTAATTCAACGATTTTCCAAACCTCAGTTGTGCCACACGAGAATAGGTAGCAACAGACCAGATGCACATCTACCAACAAGGATGGAACTTTCAGAGCCTAGGGGAAAAAATTCAAACAGAAGGAGACAGCCATAGCATTTCCATTTATTAAAAATAGGTACCCACAAGATGAGATACATTACAAGACTACATACAGGCCTAAATGATGCACTTTATACATATTCAAATGGTTGCCTATGGGAGGGAGAGAACTAGGGAAAAAAGGAAGTAACTCGTAGGGGCCCAGGACCAACCAGTGGCCACCCCGTGACCAATAAGACCACTGCAGAGTGTGATTGGCTCAACCTTTGCACCTGATGTCCTCAAGCAGGGCCAGTCACAGCTTGAAGATATTGGAATAAACTGCTACAATTTCAGGCTACTAGACATTTCCTCTCCAGGACATGTCCCATGCTCCAAAACAGTAGTTTCTTTATATGACAGCCATTCTTTTCCACCCCAGGTTCTAATTTTCCTTCTATTTAAAACAAGATTAAAAGGCTGCAGGAAATCATCATTACTGAAAAAGATTTAATCATGTTGCCAATTGTGCAAATAATTTTGTTACAAAATTGTATAACAATTGTATAGTAACATATGCGTGTATAATTATAAATGTAGTAATATAACCATATGTAACTACTCAGAAATGATCCCTTATAAACTACAAAAGAAACCGGCAAGGGTGGCTACATCTGGAGAGTAGAACCAGTTAGAAAAAGGATGTAATTTCCACTATGTACTCTCTTTTCAGACCTTTAGAATTTTGTACTGTTCATGTCTTTTCCTCATTTATCTACTAGGTGGTTCCTTCTGTTCCTCAGGTTTTAAGAGTCCTTTGTATATTAGAGATGTTGGTGCTTTGTGATAGAATTTTTCTAGTGGTTTTTGTCTTTTATATTTGCTGGTTTTGCCTTTAATTTGACCAAATAAAAAATTTAAAGCACCTACTTAAGAGAGCGCTCACTCTGTACATATCTTATTACAAAATAAGCTGAAGGAGAAAATGTTCCAGTTATACCAGAACCAGTAAGAAGCCAACCAACCGAGCCCTCTTCTCTAAGCTCGATCCCAGTTTCCCGGAGCTAGATACCTTTCCTCCCAAATCCTGCTGACCCAGCGAAGCCCGAAGCAGCTCAGCAGGTGGCAGCATTGCCTGGGGTGCTTGCTGTACTTCCTTGATTTTATATGTAGCTTAATAATTAATTACAGCCCTGCCACTCAGAATATCTTCTCAGGACCAAAGGCAGCCGGGGACTGCTGTCTCTGTCAAATTGTCCCCACCCTTGAGTCTCTACATTTCTTGGCTCTGAGAAGTAGAGATGCACCTTTGATCCAAAGCCAGGACTGGGGGCTCCAGAATCCTTACACCTTAACAAGGCATGTTAAAAAGTTGTTTTCAACTAACATTCTTTTCTTAGAAGTCAGTTTCTTTACTGTTCGCTAGCTCCTTAGTCAGAACAGCGGCTACCAGGGACAGAGTGGCCTTCGAAGCAGGAAGTGGAAGGAAAGGGTCCACCAGGCCAGCACTGCCTTGGACCCACCAGAAAGCAGCGCCTGCAGGAACCACCCCTACAGCATGTTCTGGAACTGAGCACCCTGAGTGCTGTCCACAATGAGTTCTCACTAAGAAAGCCTTTGAGAAGTGTAAGAGTTTCCAGACAGATAATTAAGTACCATTTCGCTCGTCTAACCCCTTTCCATCATTGTTCTCTATTAAAACTGACATCCGAAATAGACAACTTCTTTCTGTGGCAAACCCTTACAAAGGGGGGAAATACAAGTCTACAGGAATAATAAACAATCTTGTCCCACCCACCTTGGGGAAAAAGCAACAGACAAGTGGAACTTTTAGGGGGTAAGGGCAAGAAGAAGCCAAAAAATGAACTTCTATGTAGTAAGAAAATCAAAACTTCAACTCTAGAGCTGAATATTATGTCCATGTAGGAAAAAGTAGACAGATAGGAAAGGTGTGATGGACACAAAAAGAAACTGGCTGAAAAGCAGGAGGCACACACACCACAGTCTACCCCCTCTGGTGGGAAGCCCAAATCATAGGGACTAACTGAGTGACCAACAACAAGCTTTCCAGCTCGGCTGCCTGGACAAATGGCCAAGAGAGCTACAGAGAAAGAACTTAGACAGTGGCGGCTGGGAGGCAAGTCAGCCTAAAGCACCCAGACATATTCTTCTTCTACCACCACCAAGTTCACTTAAATGTTTCACCTTCAATGCAGTCATTAGCGACCACACAGAGAGACAGGATGAAAACCACTAGGAGAGTCACGCGAAGGGTTTACGGAACAGGACCTGGTTACAAGAGAACACTATGACACCCTGGCGTTCTTAGGTTTCAGGAAATGTGCCTTGACGGACAGTATAGCCAGCTCTGTGCAAACACAAATCATGCAGCCAGGGGGATCTGGGGCTGGCTTGGGTTTCACAATGCCTCCATCTCATGGCAGCCTCATCTAGCACCTTCCAGTACCGATTATCTGTGAGACACAGTATGTGAAGCCAACTGGCTATCATCTTCACAATCTAATATTTACAGGCATTGCTAACTGTATTTCCAGAACACAGACATAAACTATGTTTATGTCTTGAGCCGTAATACTAGCATATCACAGAATACTACTACACACTCACACACACGCAAATATAAATCGAGCCCCTGCATAGGTGAAAAGCAGATTTCTTGGTAGGATCACCAGTGGGCAAGAACAGTAAGTGGGAACTCAGAATGAGGTGGCAACACACGGAAGAAGAAAGCACATGTGCCTTCTGTACACACAGAAACACAATTTCAAATAGCTGCAGCTAAGAAGAAACACTCAAGTGTAACGTGACAGTTAACTAATAGGGACCAATCTGTTGGCAGGACTTATCCCCACGGGGCTTGAGGCATGCAAGGACAGACAACAAGGAGATTGCCGAACTTGCCTGGAGAGAAAGCATCAGTGGAGGTATTAAGTAGCTAGTCAGAGAAGAAGTATTAGTCACTTCTAATCACCTAAATTATTAACATAAACTGGAATAAATCCAGGCTAACTTTAGCCTCAGAAAATCCACTCTAGCAGGGCTTGCGAACAGATGCCTGTATAGGGATGAGGCAGGTACGGCCAAGGGGCAAGGTTGGCTGGGGGAAGCTGGAGCTACTCCAAAGCTACTCTGCTGCTTTGTGGGAACTTGGATCGCGGGCGCTCTACCTGCAGGATTTCCTTAGAAGTGGGAAATTCAGGATTTTACAAGCTCTTGATTTTTAAACGCTCAGAAAAAATAAACCCTGCATGTCTAATGAAAGGCATCTTAAACTTTTGCAACATTTCAAAGGGAAGTGAAAATAGGCCCCGTGAGTATGTTTTCAGATGGGTAAAAGCTGGGCATGAATTTATAGGGTTAACAGCTGCTCTTCCTCAGCATGCTCTTGAAAAGTAGAACATTAAAAAAGAAAAAAAAGGCAAGGCACTATGTTTACATAATGATTACATTTATGATAAAAAATACGGTAGAAGAAGTGCATAAAAGTAAAATAGGGACATTAGGGAAATGCAACTCAAAACCACAATGCTATATCACCTCACATCCATTAGGGTGGCCATTAAAAAAAAAAAATTTAAAAAAAACCCACAGAAAATAACGAATGTTGGTGAAGATACAGATAAACTGAAACCCTCAAGTATTACTGGTGGGAATATAAAATGGTGCAGCCACTGTGGAAACCAGTTCTGTGGTTTCTCAAAATGTTAGACAGAAGTACGTATGATCCAACAATTTCACTTTTGGTTTAATACCCCAAAGGATGGAAAACAGGAACTCAGATACTTGTCTACCAATGTTCATAGCAGCAACCTTCACAACAGCCCAAAGATAGAAACAACTCAAGTGTCCATCAACAAATGAGTAAATAAAATGTGGTATATATCCATACAGGGATTATTATTCCCCCTTAAAAATACAATTCTGGGGCTTCCCTGGTGGCGCAGTGGTTGAGAGTCCGCCTGCCGATGCAGGGGACACGGGTTCGTGCCCCGGTCCGGGAGGATCCCACATGCCACGGAGCGGCTGGGCCCGTGAGCCATGGCCGCTGAGCCTGCGCGTCCGGAGCCTGTGCTCCACAACGGGAGAGGGCACGACAGTGAGAGGCCTGCGTACCGCAAAAAAAAAAAAAAAAAAAGAAAAAAAAGAAAGAAAAAGGAATCCAAGAGGGTTTCCGCCTGTGCTCCACAACGGGAGAGGCCACGACAGTGAGAGGCCTGCGTACCACACACACACACAAAAAAACAAAAAACAAAGAAATACAATTCTGATATAAGCCACAACATGGATGAACCTTGAAGACACTGTGCTAAGTGAGATAAACCAAAACATAAAAGGACAAATACTGTATCCTTCCACTTACAGGAGGTACCCAGAATACTCAAATTCATAGATACAGAAAGAAGACTGGTGGCTGCCAGGGCTGGGAAAAGCAGGAATGGGGAGTCCGTGTTTAATGGGTAGAGATTCAGGATTGTGTGATAAAACAGTTCTGGAGGCCGATTTTGGTGATGGTTGTACCACACTGTAAATGGACTTAATGCCACTGAGCTGTTCATTTAAACATGGTTAAAATGGTAAATTCTCTGTCATATATATATTTGACCACAATTTAAAAAAAAAGAAAGAATAATAGGAATATACATAGAGAAGACAGTCAAGAGGAGGGGCCTTGGGCTTCCTTGGTGGCGCAGTGGTTGAGAGTCCGCCTGCCGATGCAGGGGACACGGGTTCGTGCCCTGGTCC
>NC_041221.1:77532160-77550118 GCF_002837175.3 Physeter macrocephalus | reverse complement strand
AAGGCCCCCGTACCGCAAAAAAAAAAAAAAAAAAAAAAAAGAGGAGGGGCCTTGCTTCTCTGCTGGCTTTCTCAGCAACCAATTCAGGGACAAGCATCTCCCTCTACTCCCAACCACCAACCCCTTAGATCTTACAGCCCCGCCTATGGCCCTAGGGGAGGGTTGTGACTATCAGAATCTCGTTGCTCTTTGGGGATCTTCCACAGGGCCACGGCATACGGTTGCACAGGTGCCACACTGAGCGAAGGATCCTGGCCCAGGGGGCCAGCCTGTGCTCCACTGGCCAGGCCCTGTGTCTGGAGGAGGGGACGCCTCCTCCTTCTCACACAGGCAGTACAGGCTAGTGGCAGCCCTGATCTTCCCCACCCTCAAGGTGGTCTTCTCTAACTCCCTATTTCTGTGCAGGATACCCTCTCTTCTCATGGATCCCAGGTCGAAACTGTAGCGTCCCTTCCTGTTCCCGTTCTAATCAGCTATGGGCTTCCATCAACTCTCCATCTCTCCTCTCCACTCCTACTGCCACTTACCCTACTCAGGCCCTTTGACCTCTGATCTAGGGGCTCCACACCTCCAGCGCCCTCTCCCCAGATGATCCAGCGTACATGCTGCCATCAGATTAATATTCCCCAAATAGGGCTCACCATGTCACTCACACACCTCCGGCGGTTTCCCTTTTCTCTCTTGTGTGTGTTGAACAAATATACAAGGAAGGCGCTTATTCACCCCTGTCAGCTCTACTGTGTAAAGTGAGACTGTCAGATTATTTTGACAGTCCCTTTGGTTAGGTGAGTGCGAAGCAGCAGCAGTGATTCAAATAATCTCTCCAGCAGAACACACCTTTATATATCCCAGTTGCTAGCAAGGAGTCAGTAGATTGAAACTGAAGAAAACCTGAAGAACCTGGAACTTCCTATCCCTATAGCTAATTAAAATGATGTGTCTCTCAGTTCTGGAGGCTGGCAAGTCCAAAACCAGGGCACCAGCATGGTCGGGTGAGGATCCTCTTCCTGGATCATAGCCGGCACCTTCTCGCTGTGTCCTCACATGACAGAAGGGGCCAGGGAGGTTTGTGGGGTCTCTTTTGTAGCAACACTAATCCCCTATTCATGAAGGCTCCACTCTTGTCAATTAATCCTCTCCCAAATCCATCTCCTAATACCATCACCTCGGCCTTAGGATTTCAATGTATGAATTTTGGAAACATTTACACCATAGCAATGTCCATGGAGACCCCCTACAGCACCTTCCTCAAGTGAGATATATTTAAGCCTACAACTCAAACCTTCCACAAGCACCAGTAAGCATTAACCTGGTTCTGCAGGAAAGGATGCATGGGAAGAACATCCCAGGCACTAGATGGCAGGTGTTTACAGAAAGAGAACATTACTAATATAAAGATATAGTTGAGTGGGATTTCCCCCTTATTCTTAGAATTACAGCCAAGGCCCACAGCTGAGGACAATGGGGTGAAGTACCCTACTTAGAAAGCCATGAACATGTATATACAGACACTGCCCCCCTGCTGCTTACCGAGAGGTCACAGGACCAGTCCTACTAGCTGACCACAGCCCTTCCTTCCACCCAGCCCCCAAAGAAAGGAAGAATAATTGATGGGGAGTGCAAGTTTCTAGTGCAGGCTCCTACCTGCTTCCCCTACAAAGTTAGGAAGACGAGAGAGGTTCTAAGAGAATCTCTAGGAGAGACTAAGGTACCTGTTCCTTGTCTGGCTGCTTGCTGAGCTACAGAAGAACCCACAGGCTCACCCTGGGCCGGCACTGCGGCAGAATGGAGCATGTTAGGGAGGTGGGAGAACTTGGCATCCATAACCTGGACTGAGGGGACACCCGTAAACACAGAGACAGGCACAGAGATTCTGGAAGATGGGAGGCCGACTAAAGGAGCCCCACGCAAGCAGAGCTTAAAGGGATCCAGGTGCAGTACACCAGGAAACAAGGTAGGATATGCCCTCTCCATTCCAGTTGTTTAAGACACCAGGACTGGGTGGGCGGGGACCCTGGTGGTTTGCACAGTTCTTTCTGCAGGAGTGTTGAGGTTGGCAGGGCGGGAGCCCTAGGGCTGCCAGGCAGCTGCTGGGCCAGGCAGCAGGACACTCGACTCCAGGGAGGAGCTGGGAGTGCGAACAGGGCAGGAGCACCTAGCAACGACAAAGGGAGAGCCTGCGCCCCTCTGGACAGGTCCTGTGCAGAGGAGGCTGGGGTGAAGCTAAGCACAGACCCGGAGAGCCCCACGTGCGATCCACGCAGAGACTCCCTGCGCCAGAATGAACCAGAGGGACACACCTTCTCAACAGCTGCTAGACCCTTGCTCCCTGTTCCCTGTCACAGGGAGGAGCCAGAGCTCAGAAGAGAGCAGGGAGTTAGAATCAGGAGAGATTAGGTGTTGTTTTGTTTGTTTGTTTTTGGCCACACCGCATGGCATGTGGGATCCTAGTTCCCCAACCAGGGATTGAACCCGTGTCCCCTTGAGTTGGAAGCACAGAGTCTTAACCACTGGACAGCCAGGGAAGTCCCTGGGTGGTTTAGAAAGACTAAGGAATGAAAGCATAAGCCCAGTATATCATCCAGGGATGGGAAAGGGGGATTTGACAGAGTAGAGGTGTAAGCAGTGCCTGGAGAAAATTAAAGCCATTTCATGCTGTTACCCCCAACGAACTGAGAGAGGCTCCTGAAGAGACCAGCCACACTAACAGTAGGGTTAAATACCCACAAATTGTAAGCTCTCCCTAAATACACTGTGTGCAGTTGAAAAACAGTACAGTAGGACTGTACTCCAGCTCGAGGCAGGCACAAGTCTGCTGTGGGCTCCACGCTGTCACTCTCCAAGCAATGGGCTTCAACTAAAGGCCTCTGCCGACCCCTGCTGCCCTAGGAAGAGAAGGGCAATGCGCTCAACCTTACCCCTTCTCCTAAGTGTTGTACCAGGTGAATTAACGTGTATGCAACCACCACTATGTGGCTGGCAATACGCCAGGTACTCTACCCACCAGGTCTGCCAGGCAGTGGTGGGACCCCTGTATTACACAGGTTACTTAATCTGAGTGTTATATCAATGGTCCAAATGATGGGACCAGGATTCTAACTAAGCCTGACGCTAAATAGACTCATGCTAGTTCTGCCCCACTATACCAAAGCACCAAGAGGCATGAAATGAACCACCAAGAGGAGAGCTACAAACATCCCATTGGTAGCAGCTCACCAGCAGTTTAAAAATGCAAACATTTTAATTTACATTTTTGAATCTATAAAATTTGATGTTGTGATGGGTTATTATAAATATAAAAACTAAGTCAATATGTCCACCCCCTTCCCTACTAATGCTCACAAAGGAACACCAGTACTAGACAAGTGCAGTCTGACCTTTAGCAGAAAGACAAAAGCACTATTGAAAAAAAAAAACAAAAACAAACCCTAGTTCTGAACAGAATGCACCAGAACTCAAACTTGCCAAGCTGTCTGCACTCTGGAATTTTGCAGTGTTTAATGTCAACTGTCCAGAACTGGCCTTATGGGACTCTCTGAGAGAATACTTTAATACTCCCCTTAATACCCACCTCTACAGGTAGCATTTTAGATCATCCAAAGTCCTTAGAAACCACTGCACTGTACATAGTACAGTCATAGTACTGTAGTCTAGTCATAGTACTTATCCGTTTGTCTTCCAATACTCTCTGCAGTTTATCAGTCACCACTAGTTAGGATAACAAGGACTTTGAGCTACACAAGCTTGCCCTGCTCTCCGTACCACAGGAGCCACCAGCCTTTTACTGGAACAGGCCAGGAGAGAAGCTTCTTGGGCACTGACTCAAGCCTTACTATCTCACAGACCCAAGACAGTCAAAAGACAAGGGCCCTACATTTGGTTTAATGCTCTCTGTCACCATTTTGAAATTCTTAATTTTTGAACAAGGGGTCCACATTACCATTCTGTGGTAGGCCCTGCTAACCAAATAACCGGTCCTGCACAAATCTGATTTTTTTTTTAACGGCACTGAGATTTGAACCAAAAAATAAAAATTAAAAAAAAATACTTGTAGCTACAGGGCTTTTATTCTACTTTAAAAAACAAAGATGCCAATATTTTTATGTTTCCAAACCCAATTAAGGTAAAGTATTCAACTATCCTTCACCTGGATCACTGCAAAAGTTTCCTAAACTGTTCTTTTTTTTCCCCTGGGTCCATTCTTGCCCACCACTACTCTGTCTCCACACAGCCAAAGATCTTGTCTAGAACAAGCTTGATCTTGTCACTATGCTGAAAACCCTTCAGTGGCATCCACTGCCTTGAGCTCTAGGCCCAAAGCCTTCACGTGGCCACAAGGCCCTGAGCTCCAGCCCCTGACTGCTGCTTGGCCTCACCCCACTCCTTGCCTCCCGGGCCTTGTTCTAGCTTCTAGCATGTTCCATTCTCCACTCCCTCTCCTAACCTTTGCACCTGCTGTCCTCTCTGCCCTAGGGACAAATATTTCAATCTCTCTACGTCCAAGGATTTAGATAAAATCAGGCAAAAATTCTGGATTCAAACCAACAATCATTACTGGCTTTGATACTGTGAAAGAAACACAAGAGGGATTTATGAAGGCTTAGGAGGATTCTTAGGAAATATGGTTTTTACTCACACTATGCTTTTGGCTACTTTCCCGATGCCAAGGACAATGAGCCTCAATATAACTATGAAACCAGGGACAATGATGGGGAGACCTAGGGAAGGTCAGTTTTTTTTGTTTTTTTTTTTTTGCGGTACGCGGGCCTCTCACTGTTGTGGCCTCTCCCGTTGAGGAGCACAGGCTCCAGACGCACAGGCTCAGCGGCCATGGCTCACGGGCCCAGCCGCTCCGCGGCATGTGGGATCTTCCCGGACGGGGGCACGAACCCGTGTCCCCTGCATCGGCAGGCGGGCTCTCAACCACTGCGCCACCAGGGAAGCCCGGGAAGGTCAGTTTTAAAGTTCTTCCTATCAGGTTAATTGAGCCTTAAAGGCATCTTTTTGATCATCCTTGACCTCTTAAATACAGTGTTCACAAACAACTTCAAAGGGTTTTGGGAAAACAAACTGAAAAGTATTAATGGGACCTCATCAAAGAAGACTTAACAGATGGCAAATAAGCGTATGAAAAGATGCTCCACATTACATGTTATCAAGGAAATGCTCATTAAACCAACAGTAAGTACCATTACACATGTACTAGACTGGCCAAAATCCAGAACATTGACAACAACAAATGCTAGCAAAGATGTGGAGCAATAGGAACTCTCATTCTTTCCTGGTGGGAATGCAAAATGGTACAGCCTCTTTGGGAGACAATTTGGCAGCTTCTGACAAAACTAAATATACTCTTACCACACTCTTAATCAACAACTGCACCCCTTTGGTACGTACCCAAAGGAGTTGAAACCTTATGTCTGCACAAAAACCTATACACAAAAATTTATAGCAGCTTTATTCATAATTGCCAAAACTCTGAAACAACCAAGATGTCCTCCAGGAGGTCAATGGATAAACAGTCTGTGGTACATCTAGAAAGTGGAATATTATTCAGTGCTAAAAAGACATGAGCTCTCAAGCCATGAGAAGGCATAGAGGAACCTTAAATTCATAGTACAAAGTGAAAGGAAGCCAATCTGAAAAGGCTACATACTGCATGCTTCCAACTATATGATATTCTGGAAAAGGCAAAACTATGGAGACAATAAAAAGATCGGTGGTTGCCAGGGGTTGGGGATGGGAGTGAGGGGAGGCACGGATGGGTGGAGCACAGAGGATTTTTAAAGGCACTGAGACTATGCTGTATGACTCCGATAGGAGTACCCTGTACTCATAATAATGGATTCATGTCATTATGTACTTGTCCAAATCCATAAAATGTGCAACACCAGGAACGAATCGTAGTGTAAACTATGGACTTTGGGTGATTATGATGAGTCAGTGTAGGTTCACACATTGTAACAAATGTTCCATGCTGGTGGGGGGGTTGATAAGGAGGGAGGCTGTGCATCTGTGGGAGCAGGGGGTACATGGGAAACCTCTGCCTTCTGTTCAATTTTGCTGTGACCCTGAAACTGCTCCCCCAAAATTAAATCATAAATTTTTAAAAAGTATTAATGAGGATGAATTAAGGGCTCACTTAAAAAAAAAGAATATCTAATATACATTCTTTGAAGAAATTTAACTATTAGACCTGATAAAAGATTCACACAGAACATGTTGAAATAAAAACTGCCCTTGCTTAGAAAGAAATGGACAATTATGAATAAGGTGCCTGCAGTGGTTTTTCTCATGAGCTATAAATGTCCAGAGGCTCTCAGATTTTAGTTCTATCTTTATTTAAATGCTCCGACAGTACACTAGTCACAGGATCTTGGGTGTCTACTGCTACAAGGAGCTTTTCCAGAAAAGTAGTATCTTCTGGACTGAAAAGCCACCTAATCGTGACCTTTAGGATGTTTATCAAGAACCTGTCATTCTCCCCCAACCCCATCATCTTTAACTAGCTCTTCCAATGGCCACAGAACATGCTGCTGGCTCTTCACAAAATGAGTGTTGAGGGAACTGGCTCTCTATTTGGGGAAAAAAAAAAAAAATTAAGTTAGAGAACTACTGCTCACAAAAATATCCCAGATGGATTAAGACTCTAACACTAAAAAATGTCAACTATGAAAGCATTCTGTAGAAGAATATATAGGGGACTATGCTTAAAACTTTGGAGACGGAAGGCCTTCTTAAGCCAGACACAACAAAAAAAAGTCTTCCAGAGGAAAATTATTTATGGTGCCTTCGATGTACTCCAATTTCCCAAAGTTAAAAGACAAGGCCAGGCTTAGAGAAAATACTTGCCAAATAACAAAGGATTAGTATTCTGAAAATACAAAGAACTACCAATCAATTTTTTTTAAAAAGACATGGTTTTTAATTGAGCAAAGGATATTAAGAGGCAATTCATAGAAAAGAATAAAAATGTCTAATAAACATAAGAAGAGCTGCCTAGTAAAGAAAAAGATTAAAATAGTGAGATAGGTTTTTTCTTTATGAGATTGTCAGAAACTTAGAAAACAAACTTACGGTTACCAAAGCGGAAAAGGGGGGTGGGAGGGATAAATTAAGAGTTTGAGATTAATAGATACACACTACTGTATATAAAATAAACAACAAGGACCTACTGTATAGCACAGGAAACTATATTCAATATCCTGTAATAACATATAATGGAAAAGAATCTGAAAAATAATATATATATCTCTCTGAATCACTTTGCTGTGCCCCTGAAACTAAGACAATATTGTAAATCAACGATACTTCAATTTTTTAAAAGGTTTAAAAAAATATTGTCAGGGCCTTCCCTGGTGGTCCAGGGGTTGAGAATCCACCTTCCAATGCAGGGGACGTGGGTTCGATCCCTGGTTGGGGAACTAAGATCCCACATGCCGTGGGGCAACGAAGCCCACGTGTCGCCACTACTGAGCCCACACACTCTGGAGCCTGCCTGCCACAATGAAAGATCCTGCGTGCCGCAACTAAGACCCGACGCAGCCAAAATAAATAAATATTTTTAAAAATATTGTCAAAAAATTTAAAGATCAACTTAATGAAGTGTTGGCCAGTGTGTGGCAGGTACCTGAGACCCTGCTGGTGAGCAATTTGACGGCCTATCACACAACCACTACGATCCAACGACGGCCCTGGTCTCTAGGGAAGAGGCGGATCCATGTAATCGGGATGCTACACTGGAAGTTTTGACTATACCACCAGACACTAGCAATATCAGATACCAAAGTGGGGTATCAAACAGTCCACCCTGGAAAATGTGCCAAACAGAAGTAACAAAAAAACAGACTTGAGTCTCTCTGCCATAATGAGAGCCCAGAGAGAGATCTGAGGGAGGGTTTCTTTGGAAAGAGCTGCTGTGAGACCCCCCCCCCATTCAGCCCCCTCTGCCCACTAGAACAAGAGTGGGAATATCACCTCGTGGCCTCACAGGAGGGTTTTCAATGAGACCAGCTGGTGAGTTTCATGGGAGTCATCCATCCACAGTTAAGGGAGCACACGGAGCTGGTGTCTGACTCCTACCCAGGGCACCTAGTATGACAGATGGGGGCTGGCTGTCTTGGTGGCCAGGGCAGGAAGGAAAGTTGTGCCTGCCTTAGGACTGGCTCATCCTCTCAGGGTCTGTCAGAGCAAAGAGTGTGACACGTTTCCATGGGCCAGGGGAGGGGAGACCACAGGCAGTAATGAGCCAGTCTGGGGCTTGTCTTCGGTCCAGACCTCTAGGGCTGTCTGGAGGGGCAACATAACCTCAGGATGCAGGACTGGATGGGGGACCACTGGCACCCAGGGCTGAGAGGGAGGAAGGGATGGGGCCCTTGAAGAGCACCCCATGAGAGAGAGTCAGCTCTAACCCAGGCCTACAGAATGGAGGCCCTCTCACTACATAAAGATGTTACTGTTCCCTTGGCCATCTTCCGACCCCCATCCTAAGTAAAGCATGGCAAAAGAAAGATGCTCATCAGTGTTCTCCAAGACGTTTAACGAGAAAGCAATTTTGATTACAATCCACGTGGATTTAGTACATTAAGAGTTTATGGGGCTTCCCTGGTGGCGCAGTGGTTGAGAGTCCGCCTGTCGATGCAGGGGACACGGGTTCGTGCCCCGGTCCGGGAAGATCCCACATGCCGCGGAGCGGCTGGGCCCGTGAGCCATGGCCGCTGAGCCTGTACGTCCGGAGCCTCTGCTCCGCAACGGGAGAGGCCACAACAGTGAGAGGCCCGCGTACAGCAAAAAAAAAAAAAAAAAAGAAAGAAACAGTTTATGAACAATTATGTACATAAACACGTACAAAATAGTTTAGAAAGACACAAAAATTGATAGCAGTGGTTGCCTCTAGGGAGAGAAGTAGTATGGGGGGGCAGTGTCAAATGGAAAATTCAACTTATCCCTATTATTTTAAAAAACAAAGGACATATTCATATATTCCTTGAATAATTAAATGCATTTAAAAAAAGACACTGTTCCCAGGAATAAAGTCCATCTGTCAGTCTTAATCTACTAACCCTGGATCAGCAATATTTCTGGTTATCAGGACACAAGCACACCCTTGGGCTCTTTTGTTAATGTCCGGATGTCATTCTTTGGCTTTCTCTACTGCATGCTCCCATTTGAGCAAATTCTGCACCTGGGATTTGTATGTCAACCATGGACCTCAAACTCTGATTCTTCTCAAAGCAGACAAGAATCACAGTTCAAGTTACATTGTTTTCTTAATTTTATTTTAAGAAATCCTTTTTGTGGTTTCCTCTGGCAGTGAGAATAGGAAGAAACAAGACTTCATTAGAAAAACTAAGAAAACTAAGATGTACATCCAGAAATAAACTAATACCTGGAGAATGAAGAACCCCAAGAGTGGTGAATGAAAAAGGAGATTGGAAGAACTTCAAGTTGTTCCGGTGAAGAGTGTTCCAATGTGGGTGCGTGCGTGTGTGTGTGGGCGCGTGCACAAATACACATATTTGTGTACATACACAGTTTGTTTTGAAACAGGAGAAACCTAGTACTAAACCACAGCCTGTGAAATCCCCCGAGAAAAACGGTACTTTGATTATAGACCAAATACCTTAGCAAAGCTGACAATCACTTTGAAGAAACCAGCTAAGAAAATCATGGGATTTGAAAATGACTTTTGTTTTCAAGACTATCAATTGCCAAAAGGGTGGATGAAGTTCCCTTTCACCCTATTGCAAACCTATAGCAGCCTGTATTTTGTATCATTTCTCTCCTAAACCCATATCCTATGTTATACACCAGATACTGGTACATTACAGCCCGTGGGTCAAGGCTATTTTTCATATTTTCAAATGGCTGGAAAACTTCGAAAAAAGAACAGTATTTCATAGTTTACATGAAAATCAAATTTCAGTATCCATAAATAAAGTTTGATTGGAACCCTGCTACGTGCATTTGTTTTCGTATTGTCTACAACTGTTTTCACACTACAGGGCAGAGTTGAGTCATTTCAACAGAGACCCAATGGCCCTCAAAACTATCTGACACTTTACAGAAAAGGTGTGCCAGACTCTGTTCTAGACCAGTTGACCTCTCTATCCTCCCATGTGCACCAGGCAAACATCATTGCTGATAGTAGCAAAGAGCTACCATTCAGCTTCTTTTGTACGTTTGAGTGATTATCAGTTGCTCAGAGATGGCAAACCCTTCTATATCAGCCCATCAATTAGTGTTTATTCAACCAGACTTCCCAGGCTCACGCCACTTCAAAACACCCCTTTACATTGTCCATGGGACAAAGAAGCTCCTAATAAATACATAGTTCTCAGCTCATTAAAATACTCACCAATGATAAAAGGACAATCAGCAGTATCCTGGGAATTAATCCCTCACAGCTTCTACTGGTTTAGAGTATTATGAATTTCATATGAAATCTCTGAAATCAAATTTCATATGAAATACTTTAAAAATAAGCATTTTAGGGACTTCCCTGGTGGCACAGTGGTTAAGACTCCACACTCCCAATGCAGGGGGCCTAGGTTCGATCCCTGGTCAGGGAACTAGATCCCACATGCATGTTGTAACTAACAGTTCGCATACCGCAACTAAGGAGCCCAAGAGCCGCAACTAAATAAATATTAAAAAAAGAAAAAGATTAAATAAGAATTTTAAAAAATAAGCATTTTATACCTATACATATTATTCTGTATACTGTACAGTCCCATGTAGAAATTATTCAGTTAATTTAGTTTGAAGACTTCTTATTCACAACAACCCTTATTCATATGTAGATTATCAGCCAAATCAGCTTCAGGAACAACAAAATAAAGAAACTAATCAGGCATCAGTCATACTTTGCTTTCAACATTCCGATTTCCCCTCAGCATCAATCAACACTACCATCTGCCACCTCGGAACTGTCCTCTCCCTTGCTCTCAGAATCACGCATTCTCTCAGCTCAGTGATACCATTCATCTGATCCTTGCATCTCATCGGGTCACATCCCCAGTTACATCTTGGGCAATTCTGTTCCAGAGCCTCTTGACGGTGCTTTTGCTTGTGTCTAAATTACCTTCCCTTTGCTTCTCCAGCAAATCAAATCTGGCCTTGAGAATGTCACATGACCAGGCTTTACTCCCAAGTCTACAGATCAGCCCTTTAATTCCTGAAAGCAAAGAGTCTTCTATAGGAAGACAGGAAACTGAAAAACAAGAACATGGCACTGTGTCCCTTGAGTCTAGACAGCACACACCAGGGTCTCAGAACTGCTTCAAACGCATTATCCGTGGCCCTACAGCAACCTTTTGGAAACTTTGCCACAAGGGAAAGGATGTGCTGAGCAGCTGACGCAGACACTCCAGTGGCCCAGAAGTTAGATTTCTCATTGTGAATGAATACATGCGCAATCAATAACTTGAGCTTGATTTTTATGAATCAGTTCCCTGAGCCAGGATCAGCGCCGAGTAAGGTAGGGAAAAATTAAGTTTCTGCTTCTGTAAAACAGACACACAATGCTGGTGACCACATCAAGGCTCTATCACCTAACAACTAACAGTTCGCATGCTACAAAAATGTCTAACTTGTGGCACCTTTTGCCTGCTTCTAAATATTTAATGAACACTTACTGTGTGCTGGTGATTTGCTAGGAATTGTAATATATAAACTAAATGGCGCAGAGTCCACTCTGTTGAGGAGCTTTAACTTGTTCGGAAAATAAGCCATATGTGAAAAAACACAAGACCAATATAAAACCAAATCTACCGAATAACCCAAATGTGCGGGAGAGGCAGTGAGAGAGGGAGGCAAGGATGCTGGTGAAGCAGTATGGGCCAAGATCTCATGGCTCCAGGAAGGAAGAAAAAAAACCAGAACTGAGTCTGCGAGAATGGACAGAATTTGGCTGAGAGAAAATCCCCCAAGTGAAAGGATAGAAAGGAACAAGGGGTACCTGACACTAAAAAAAAAGAACACCTTAATGAGGACATCGATCTACACTGGTGATCAGAGAACAAGGTGACTAAGATAAAAGGACATCACCTGAGGGCCTGATGGCCAAGAGAAGCTGAAACTTGATAGGGAAGCAACGGGAAGGTTTTTAAACAAGAGGATGACATCATGAAAGCAGCCTTTGGGGAATATACTATCTCCCTTCTGATTGGACAGGTTTGGGTCAGAAGAAAGAAAACCATGAGACAAGGAGGTGAGTTAGCAAGTTACTACATGATAAATCATGAGCTCAGGTACTTTGAAGTTTAGAGTAACACAAGACAAGAGTAAAAAAGATATGACCTGTGGTGAATACAGATAAGCTGCTTCCTCCCTTCCCTTGCCCAGAATTCTAACCACCCATAATGCAGTCAGGAGACTGGTTAGTAATAATAAATGACCACCACGATAGCCAATGCACTGGGGCCTCCTAAAGTCCTATTTATACCTTCAGAGATTAACATGAGAATTGGGGTGTTCAGCTTGGTGATTTAATAAATTACTATATGTTGAAAATTAGTATTCTATGCACAATGTATTTGCTAATTGTCTATAAACTGCAAACCTTGTTTTTCTCAACATACCAGGTAAAGTTGACTGTATTTGCTCGTAATACCTCACTTCTGCTTCTGCATAAGGAAGGTTACAGAAGAGCAGGAGAGGTCGACCGCAGGCATCCAGGGTCAGAAGGGCTGGGCGGATGGAGGGTCCCTGGCGGGGACAGGGAAGGCCTCGGGTTCCTGCAGCTCTTCTGACCCCAACAGTCCTCGGGAGACAAGACACGCCTGTGAGACAAGCAAGCGCACACCTTCTCGAAGCCGTTTAGACACTGTCTCCATCTGTTCCCTTTAACAGCTTCCTTCTGCTGAGGCGAAGCTATCCCCTCTTATCTAGCTTGAGTTACTGCCAGTTTGTTTTCATAAAGATCACTATCTTGGCCAGACACTGGGAAATAAGTGAGACGACAAATCTGGTTTTGATGAAAAGGAGACATTAAATGGGGTGTTAGTATTACCCAAGGGACAGGGAAACTCAAACGGCCTTGCCTCACAGACCTCACGCCCCAGCCGAAGGGAGAGATCAAACGCTCTGGTCTCCTGCCTTTAAAGCCATCAGAGAAAAAGGAGGCTTGCCCGGCACAGGGACCATGCATAGACTGGCTTGTGGCCTGCCAGAAAAAGAACTCACCCTTGCGCCCTAGAGGTACGTTTGCTTAAGAAAATAGTCATACAAAACCAGGGTTTCCACGCTTCTGAGTTTCTCCTCAAGTAATAAAGCTAGACCATACCTCATGTATGAAACCAGAATCTAATAGAGTAACCAGACTCTGGGGGGCTCTGCAGGTATAGGTATGATCCAAGAAGGAAACAGACCTCCCCTTTCTAGAAGCAGCCAAGACATGCTCATACCCTCAGCCTATCAGTCATCAGGGGACCTACTGGTGCCTAAATGGGCTGGGTGGCAAGGCCACTTCTAGTTAAAATCTTTACAACCAGCAAAAAGCTATTTCTTTGTAAGCAAAGACTTCGGATCACAAGGCAAGGGCGACATTTCCTAATAGAATCCTTCTCAAATATTTTATAATGCCTTCTCTCCTTCACCTTTTACCATAACTCACCCCTTAAGGGTCAAGAACCCTTAAGAAAATCTAAAGGTGAAAAAGGAGTTTTCTGCTCTTGATATCATCTGTGTTTCTAGCTTTCTTCCCTAGTGGAAAGTCTGCCCCAGCCTGTCAGCAGGTGTAGAAAATTCATTTTATAATATAACTGCTAAAAGAAAGCCAGTTAGTCATGCCTCAAGTCACCATCTTTCCACAGGAGCTGGGCTAGCCACGTTCTTCTGAAGCCTGCCACTGACTCCACAAAGTAGGTATTATCCACCCTTTACAGATGAGGAAACACACTGTGTGAGGTTAAGTTAACTTGGCCAAGGTCACATAGCCAGTAAATGGCCAAGTTAATATTGGAGCCAAGTTCCTCTAACCAGGGGGATCTTAATCTGAGCACAGGCTTCTGGTCTGGGGGCTGGGACAGGAAGAGAATTACATTTTACTTTTCATTCACTTCTACCTGAAATTTAGCATTTTCCTTCAATTATGCATACAAGCAACCAAACACAGTAGTTATTGGCAGAACTTGACTTTGTAACCAATAAATATATTTTCATATCACTTTACAGTTGCTGTTAATTTCAAAATATTATTTATGCTCATCACAACTTAAAAATTCGAGAAGTCATTAGATCCACCACTAGAGTTTTTTGTCCATTAGTAAAGAAGCACATACTACTCTATCACACATTTGTTTTCTCAAATATTTTGATAACTGTTTTTCAGTACAGTTGGCTTCCTTTGTAGTCCTATGTATCTCAAGTAAAACATAATTCGGAGAGGAGTTCCGTAGACTTCTCAGACTGCTAAAGGAGCTCCTCGCATACAGAAACCCTAAGAACCCCTGCTCTGACCCCAGAGCCTACATCTCTCTTCATTTCCCTACCCTGCTTGCCTCAGTCTCTTTTCTCCCCTGGTTCCCTCCTTTCCCAGACAGTCTTAAAATGGTTTCCCACACAGAATTCTTTTTTTTTTTTTTTTTGCGGTATGCGGGCCTCTCACTGTTGTGGCCTCTCCCGTTGCGGAGCACAGGCTCCGGACGCGCAGGCTCAGCGGCCATGGCTCACAGGCCTAGCCGCTCCGCAGCACATGGGATCTTCCCGGACCGGGGCACGAACCCGTGTCCCCTGCATCAGCAGGCGGATTCTCAACCACTGTGCCACCAGGGAAGCCCCAGAATTCTTTTAAAAAATCTTTCACTGAAGATTCAACCGTTAAATCAACTAAGGCACTCTCTCCTATTAAGTAGTACGAATATTTATAAATTTGCACGGCTCCAAATTTTTAGTCCCAAATTAGTTTTAAGTATGATGGGCCAAAAGCCAACTTATTTTGCTGACATGAAGAATGACACAATTACTCCATGTATAAGAAATCCTAGAACTGCCTAACAATCACCTGCCAGCATGAAACCATTTCCATCAGCAAACAATGGAACAACTGGTTAAAACCAAAAAAAGCAGTATTATGGAACAACAGTAAACGAATCCAGAGATGGCTGTTAGACAGCCGCCAAGATTCTCTAAGGATCAGGTAACATCTCTCTCATACTTGAAAATGCAAAGAAAGACACAGCTCTCCCCCAGATCCAGACTTCAGGGTAGTCTCACGAAACAACACACCAGACTCACACACATAATGGACAGCCGTGGGTTTCCTCGATGGAAATAAGGTGGAGGAAAAGAGAGCTTCCTCGCTGACTATGTTTGCACAAGGCATGCATTTGTGATAGGTCAGTGTGCAATCACAGGGCATCATTGTCCTGATGTTACCATAGACCTGAGAAGATGAGGAGGAAAGAATAACATATCTCCCACTTTTAATAGTGAGTCTTATATTGCAAAATTGTCCCTACCACTTCAATGAGGCTGTTTATGTTAACTTTCTTTTCAAATGAATCTTCCATTCAATACACATAAGAATGTGAATGCCGCAGTTACAAGGGTAAAGAATCTTTAATAAAATAATATTTCTTAGTTGATTCAACTGAGCCATGATATCATTTCTTCCTCTAGCTTGTTTAACTGTGTTTTCTGATTCTTAACAAAGAGATTCTTTGTGGTTCTGTGTTAAAAGCAGAGTGAGAAATGGTGGCCTCCATTCTGCCCGGACATGTGGGCTTGACTGGTCAACACTGCCTTCAGTTCTGCTTTTCCATAATCACAGAGTTGTGGTTTGTACGTCATTGGATCGGTATTAATCAATTCCCCCAAACAGGATGCCTTTGGAGAACGGCACCAACAAGGAGCCCTCACAGGGCCTCTAGATTTGTTATGAAGAGACTGTCAGATGGCTTTACCAATTAGCCCAACTTTGTGAGTTTTGAAAAAAAATGTTTAGGACACATAGCATAGATAATAACAAAGTTGGGTACAGGCTGGGAGTCAGGCTTTCAGCTAAGGTGCTGTGTTTCATCCAACTCCAAAGGCTATTTAATTCCCCACATTATCAAGACCAGAATTCTGCTGGACTCCAAGGTGAATCTGAGAGCAGCCGGGCTATCCTATGCCTTATAGCCTCCCCACCGCCCCCCAGAGTAAATGACCCAACGAGGCTCACACCCACCTCAGAGCAGGTGCCCCAATTTACAGACTCCTAAAGAGATGGTGTGGTGTGCCGGTTCCTGCTTGTGTTGAAGATTTCTTAAATCTACAGGTTAAAAAAAAAATCACTGGGCAAAGGGCACTCGGGATCTATCTAATCTTGTTTGCCTCAAAAAGCAGGTAAATAGGCCCACTGAAGGTATAACTATCTGAATCAGGATGTATGTAACAAAGTCTCTAAAATCCTGAGTCTTTGCTCCACCTTTGTTTCCTCCTAATCATACCAATTTAAGCCAATTAAAAGAAATGCAGTTACTAATCAGGAGCTCTTCACTACTTACTAAATGAACATTTTTCTCTTCAAAGCACTTTAGAAAAGTAGGTTCCAGAATACATTGCTGGTGATTCTCCCATTCTATTCAGGGCTCCATGACGAAAGCTGAGCTATTGTTGCAGAGATGATTGGACAGAAAGTGATTAGAAACTCCCCTACGTATTATACTTTCAGCAAGCTACAGTTTCACCTCTCATTCAGCTGTGCCTGGTCTATTTGACATGTGCAGACAAAAGTGTATGCTTTTTAGAAAGATGTGCAAATTCTCTATTTCAACACAGATAGCAAAAATTTGATATGGCAACATCTCTAATGAACAGAGCATAGAGTATGGTTCAAATAATCTCCTCCTTTGAAAATTAATACTGAAAGGAAATTCATGAGTTTGCTAATTACATTTCCTCTCCTTTTTATATCAGGGTATTACAGTTCTCAGACAGGCATTCAACTTATAATGGGAATGGATGGTGGTACAAGAAAAAAAAGGCATCATTTCTTTAGTTGGAAGTAAATAGAAACAATAAAAAACATAAAATCTCAAGGCCAGAAAGGAACTTAAAAGATCACTTGCTCCCCAAATTCCTGTTTCCTGACCAAAGACTCAAATAAGTTAAATGACTTATCCAAGGCCAGTTTATTGATGTCTAAGGCACATGGGAACACAGATTTCCTTGGTTAATGGCTGCTCTTTCCACTCTACCCTACTATCGACGCTCTATTAAGGCACGTAGTAGTCAACCTTTCAGGCAATGATAAACATTTTAGAATGAATCACAGGTTTACCTTGCAAATTCCTTTGAATACTGCTGAATTCCTCTCCCTATATCCAAACTAAGTTTGCTTCCAACCTACAAAATTTAGCATAACATTCTTTGACGAAGTCAAAGAAACAAATTCAAACATCTTAAACTTCCTACAGGTAAGAGCACCTGAGACTGAATCTTAAGGTATTAAGTTGTTAAATTTCTAGGGCTCTATCCCATCCTGGGTTGACAAAAGGAGACAGCAAAATGCAACAGGGAGTGTTCTAATCTCATACTTTGACATGTACCTGTCCAGGTTTCCCAGCACCACTTATTGAAGAGGCTGTCCTTTCTCCACTGTACATTCCTGCCTCCTTTATCAAAGATAAGGTGACCGTATGTGCGTGGGTTTATCTCTGGGCTTTCTATCCTGTTCCATTGATATATATTTCTGGTTTTGTGCCAGTACCATACTCTCTTGATTACTGTAGCTTTGTAGTATAGTCTGAAGTCAGGGAGCCTGATTCCTCCAGCTCCATTTTTCGTTCTCCAAATTGCTTTGGCTATTCGGGGTCTTTTGTGTTTCCATACAAATTGTGAAATTTTTTGTTCTAGTTCTGTGAAAAATGCCAGTGGTAGATTGATAGGGATTGCATTGAATCTGTAGATTGCTTTGGGTAGTAGAGTCATTTTCACAATGTTGATTCTTCCAATCCAAGACATGGTATATCT
>NC_041221.1:77449184-77531276 GCF_002837175.3 Physeter macrocephalus | reverse complement strand
CCATATGCTAACACATATATATGGAATCTAAGGGAAAAAAAATGTCATGAAGAACCTAGGGGTAGGATGGGAATAAAGACACAGACCTACTAGAGAATGGACTTGAGGATATGGGGAGGGGGAGGGGTAGGCTGTGACGGGGTGAGGGAGTGGCATGGACATATATACACTGCCAAACGTGAGGTAGATGGCTAGTGGGAAGCAGCCGCATAGCACAGGGAGATCAGCTCGTTGCTTTGTGGCCACCTAGAGGGGTGGGATAGGGAGGGTGGGAGAGAGGGAGACGCGGGGGGGAGGAGATATGGGAACATATGTGTATGTGTAGCTGATTCACTTTGTTGTAAAGCAGAAACTAACATACATTGTAAAGCAATTATACTCCAATAAAGATGTTAAAAAAACAAAAAACAAAAAAACCACAACAGGACGCAGCCTTCTTTCTCGCCTCCGTGTTTGTGACAGACGAAGCTAAGTGGAGGAGTTCCTGTTCCCATTAATAACCCAAGATGCCTAAGAACAAATCCATGCCATCACATGGGAGAACGATTTCATTGTAAACATGTAAGATCTTAGGGAGATTCACTCGGCTGCATTTTTTTTTTAAACATCTTTATTGGAATATAATTGCTTTACAATGGTGTGTTAGTTTCTGCTTTACAACAAAGTGAATCAGTGATACATATACATATGTTCCCGTATCTCTTCCCTCTTGTGTCTCCCTCCCTCCCACCCTCCCTATCCCACCCCTCTAGGTGGTCACAAACCATTTTTTTTAAATTATCAATTCTTTTTAGTGACTCAGACAGATAAACCAGAGGAATGGTTTTCAAAGCGGTCTCCAAACCAGCAGCCTTCGCAACTCCAACTCCGAGAACTTGTTAGAAATGTAAATTCTCCGGCCCATCCCAGAGCAGAATCAGAAACTCTGGGGGTGGGACACAACAATCTCTATTTTAATAAGCTCTCTAGGTGATTCTGAAGCAATGTTTGAGAAAAACTGAACTAGAACATTCCTAATGCTCCATTGACTTGTGTTGATGGACTGACAACCCTGGCACACAGACGTGCATATGATGGTCTCTAGTTCTTAATGCTCTCTCTAAAGGGGCCCTGAAACTTGTACAAAGCATCAAGCTTATCCAAGTTAGATCACTTTCTGGCAACTATCTATGGCAGACTCTGCCTAAAAATGAGTCATTTTCCAAAAGTATGGAGGAGTTTTATGAAGACAGAATTTATGACTCAGTTTTCTATTGTTTAAGTGGACAACTAGTCCTAACCATTACAAATTAGATTTTGCCTGCTTTTCCCTAAAAATAGAAACTGTAACTTTAAATGAAGAGGAGAGAAATAGAAAATAGTTACACAAGGACACTGCTCTGCTGTAACTTATGAGAAGCAGGCTTGATCCATGTGAATGGTACACACGGTCTCTGCCCTGGCAAGGGGGACATTCTATCATGAAGGGCCCAGGTCCAGCACTAAATAAGATGGAAATCTGGAATAACGACTGAGTTTCCTGGTGTTCCTACTGCAGCAAAGGAAAATCAAACTAAAAAAAAAATTCTTTTTTATTAGTAAGAAAGATAAAAAATGCCTTAAAAAAAAAGCCATCAGAATCAATGAATGCTTCTACTTTAAAAATAGGTACGAACTGCAAAACACTGATGAAAGAACCCAAAGATGACCTAGATAAATGGAGAGAGACCTATCATGTTCATAGACTGGAAGACTTAATATAGTTAAGATGTCAATTCTCAAATTGATCTATAGATCTAACACAATCCCAATCAAAATTCCAGAATTTTTTTGAGGTATAGACAAGTCAATAATAAACTTCATATGGAAAGGCAAAGGGGTTCAAATAGCTAAAACAATTTTGGAAGAAAAAAAAAAAAGCAAGCTAGGGGACTCAGACTACCTAATGTCAAGACTTACTGTAGTACTGGCAAAAGGAGAGACACACAGATCAATGGAACTTAGTCCAGAATATAAGCATGCAAATGTGATCAACTGAGTTTTGACAAAAGTACAAAGACAATTCAATGGGTAAAGAGTAGCCTTTTCAACAAATGATGCTGGAACAATTGGAAATCCATAAGCAAACAGATGAGCTTCAACCTGTACTTTACATCTTATGCAAAAGTTAACTCAAAATGTATCACAGACCTAAATGTAAAACATCAAAGTATAAAACTATTAGGGAAAAGAACACAGAGAGAATCTTTGTGACCTTGGGTTAAGCAAAGAGTTTTTAGGGGGCTTCCCTGGTGGCGCAGTGGTTAAGAATCCGCCTGCCAATGTAGGGGACATGGGTTTGAGCCCTGGTCTGGGAAGATCCCACACGCCGCGGAGCAACTAAGCCTATGCGCCACAACTACTGAGCCTGTGCTCTAGAGCCTGAGAGCCACAACTACTGAGCCCAAGTGCCACAACTACTGAGGCCTGCACGCCTAGAGCCTGTGCTCCGAAACAAGAGAAGCCACCGCAATGAGAAGCCCGCACACCGCAATGAAGAGCTTCCCCCGCTCACTGCAACTAGAGAAAGCCCACACACAGTAATGAAGACCCAACACAGCCAAAAATAATAAATAAATAAAATATATAAATTTAAAAAAAAAAGAGTTTTGAAGTAGGACACCAAAAAGACAAACCATAAAATGAAAAAAAAATTGATAAACTGGACTTCATCAAAATGAAAAACTTTACTCTATGAATGACTCTGTTAAAGAGTGAAAAGATATGCTACCGACTCAAAAAATTTTGTTAATCAGATGTCCAACAAACGACTGTATCAAAATGTATAAAGAAGTCACAAAACTCTACAAGAAGAAGCCTAATTTTTAAGATGGGCAAAAGATTTGAGCAGATACTTCACCAAAGAGCACCTGATAAGATTAGGCATCAGAAAAATGCAGAACAGTTAACCACACCAATACACTACCACTCACCCATTAGAATGGCTAAAACAAAAGCACAATAAAACAACAAAAAACTGACAAGATCAAGTGCTGAGGAACATGGAGAATAACTAGAATTCTTATACACTGCTGGTGTGAAGGCAAAATGGGACAGCCACTCTGGAAAATTATTTGGCAGCTTCTTACAAAGTTAACCACAAGCTTTCCATATGACCCAGCAATCCCACTCCTAGATACTAATACTAGAGAAATAAAAACCTACGTTCACACAAAACTCTGTACATGAATGTTTATAGCAGCTCTATATATAATACCAACAACCAAAAATATCCCACGTGTTCTCCAAATTGTGGTACCTTCCTACCACGGAGTACTCCTCAGCAATAAAAAGGTATGAACTATCATTACACACAACAACATGAATGAATCTCAAATATAGTATGCCAATTAAAAGAAAGTAAAAGCCAGTCTCCATAGGTTACTAAATGATTTCATTCATATGGTATCCTGGAAAAAGCAAAACTATGAGTCAGTGGCTGTCAATGGTTAGGAGTAGGGGGAGAGTTTGATTCCAAAGGAGCAGCACAAGGGAGACTTTTGGGGGAATGTAACTAACTGCTCTGTATCCTTATTGTGGTGCTGGTACACGAACATATACAATTGTTCAAACTTATAGAATTTTACACCGAAAAAGTGAATTTTAATATATGTAAATTTAAGATATAATAAACGGGTTTCTTGGGATAGTAGACTCATTATCTTATGTCCTCTGGTATGTGAGTAGATACTAGTTTTAAAATATTAAATTTCTAACAGGAATTTCCTGCTTCACAAAGTTTTAAACATGTGTAAACCAAGAAGCTGAAACTCAATCATTTTAATCTACTAAAATTAACGCTGGACCCAAATGTCATTTTGGTTAACTAAATTCAAAGGTAATATTTAAAAACTCTCCCAAAGAACTTTTATTATTCTCCTAAAAACTGAGAATCAGATGGAAATATTCTAAGTGAATCTTTTCTGTGGTTCCCCCAACTCCATCAATAGTTTTTGATAGGGGCTTCCCTGGTGGCGCAGTGGTTGAGAGTCCACCTGCCGATGCAGGGGACGCGGGTTCGTGCCCCGGTCTGGGAAGATCTCTCATGCCGCGGAGCGGCTAGGCCTGTGAGCCATAGCCGCTGAGCCTGCGCGTCCGGAGCCTGTGCTCTGCAACGGGAGAGGCCACAACAGTGAGAGGCCCGCGTACCGCAAAAAAAAAAAAAAAAAAGTTTCTGATAGGTAGCTGACAAATTCAAGATGAGTTTGGCCAAATAACCTCTGTCCAATGACTACTAAGCATTAGCAGGCAGAATCACCCTGTGTGAACGTATGTCCAAGTCGAAATGCCAAACTCTATATCATTGCTTCCACTTGTGCAGCACTACCATTTTAGTGAGTTCCCACTATAAACTAGAAACTTTAGATAGGTTTCCAATTTAACCCTTACAACAGCTCACTTTCCAGTTGAGGGACAATTCTGTGATCACACAATTTAGTAAACGATAGATCTAACTTCTGGTTATTGCAATCCAACTCGCTTCCCCAATCCTCAACGCCTCCAGTGAAGTAAAAAGAAATGAAAACCTCTGCTTTAAGTTGTCCTCCTTATAACCGAGTAAATCCAAGTAAATTGATTACTGTTGTTTGCAAGTTTTATCTTGTATCAAATAATTATGAAATGAAGAGTTGACTCCAGTTAGAGGGAACTAAATTTGGGGCAACAGTGAGCAAGTTCAAAAGGAAGATGTGAGTGTGTACCCACCTCCCTGAAATCACATCTCATGGATGACACATATCTGTGCATGCTTCCAGCAATATATAAAAGAAAAAAACACTCTGGAATAAAGGCATATGAGATCCCTAATGTATTTCCTATATCATTCAAGCATTAACCTGCCTCAGGGGAAAAAACTTACTTTATCTTCCTTGGTAGATTAAACAGACCACTGAAATTATGACTGACCACCATTACTTGGTCTTTGGCTACCATTTTCTTGACCAGCTGTCTTATCAACTGTTCCCTTTCTCTTCAGCTGCTCAGGAGTCCCACATTCACAGAAAAGGGAGCCACTATCTTGCCTTCTATATGTTTTTCTTTTTCTTTTAAAGAAAAAAACAAGCATTTACAAATGGAAGCATCTTTGCCTATTTTTAAAATACAATGTTTTCTGACACTGGAAACAAAATTTCAAGGTAAGACAGCAGCTCTTCTTGGGAAAGCAACCAGGCAGACAAAATGGACCACATAATTTTCTTCTCTATAGAGCACTACCACTTGCAAAGTAAGTCCATTTGAAAATGTTCTAAGATCTAATTCACAGATGTCAAACACTCACTTAACATCTTCTATGGCTATTTTCTGCTCTGTTTTAAAGCACTAAGAATGCTTTGGACAACTTTCCATCTCACATATGTCCTCCCTTCCCCTAATAACCGTTTCTACAATTAATGTTTCTATCATCCTAGAGAATTAAGAAATAACTTTTAATTCAACTATAATCCAATATAGACCTGAAGTTTGAAGGGAGACAAATATCTTAAGTTACTTTTTTGTTACAGTTATGATTTTTGTGAGTCAAACAAATACAAAAGCTTAAAAAGTATGTAGCACCTGAAACCCTAACAACCTAACCCTATCTTTCCTCAAAACTATAAAACATATATTAAGACAACCTAATATTTTAGTAACTTTTGGGGCAGCCAAATTGCATTATTGATTTATATTAACAGTCAACTAAAATCTTAAGCCCATTTCCTACATACTATTATTAAACGGTATCTCTTTTTGAAAAGATTACCCCCTCTTGTTCCTCAATGAGAATACTTCTATCTCTAAATCCACTTCTTGTTCTGACTTTCCTGCTGATATCTCTCTTGACCTTTATTAAAAAAAAAAAAAAAAAGAAAGAAAGAAAAGAAAACAAGACAAAAAAAGGCTCTATTTTTCTAAAAGCACAGCACATTCACTCTTTGGAGTCCTGCCATCTAACATCTGGACAGCTCTCAAGTTGAAATTCAGCTTGCTGAAATGTGTTTTGCTTAAACAACTTTGAAAGCAAATAACAAACAAATCTGGTCCTGTAAGTGCCTACTTCTTTATCTCCTTCTCACCTCTGCCCTCAAGCTATATTCTTCAAGCTGAACTCTTAAATGTTGAGGCAATAACTGACCTACTAATTCTTTCTAGCTCACACTACCTTTTGCTTGGGATAAAGAAAAAGACCTACGAGATATAGACTATTCATTTTCACTCAGTTGAAAATCTTTTACTGGACTTAAGCCATAAAAGGTAAAAAAAAAACTTTTTTTAATTTTAGAAGAGTTACTTGGCAAATAGTCACAAGATTCCTCAATTCTCAAAGAATGCAAACAGTTATCAAAGCATTGTTTAAATATCATTTTCAATCTTCTAATAGGAAAGATAGCAAAGGCACTCATTTATTATAGAACAAGGATTTCTTTTGGAAAGGCACGTGGGTAGATTTTTGATTGGTTCAAAATGTACTGGTTAAAAATCATTAATGCCAATTGAAGCTCTTCATTTAAGACACAGTACGGCAGCCAAAGAAGTGGCTATAAACCCCAAATAAATGTGTCAATGATCTTAACACACTTAATACGTACAACACTCTCATGTCAAAAACATCTCCGCTGTTGCACTGTGTATCACACTGCCTGTCAAATGGGCAATGGGTTTCTCTTTCATTTCACCTAACAGTGGGGCTCTGGATAAAGAGACTGGGAACACAGATACACTGAATTCAGCTGAATGCATTCTTCCAGGGCCTACTATATTCAAAGCACTGCAGTGACTCACAAACAATGGTGGAGGCAAAACATCGTCTTTACCATCAAATAATGTGGTCCATTTGGGTGGGGAGAGAGGCAAGTACAACACAATGTTTAGTACCAGACCATTAGAATAAATGTCAACAAAACGTTATAAACAATGTGCTGACAGAGTTCACTTTTGATTTCAAAAAACAAACAATGGCTTCTAACAAGATTTCATGGCATACAGGCCGCCTGATGCAGATGATGGGGAAACTGAAGTGGGAGAGGGGCACAGAAAAAGGTTTGAGGCTAGGGAAGGGATACAGTCAGGGCTGCATTTCAGGAAGATTCATCCGATGGCAGCATGTAGGACAGGCTGAGAGTGGGTAGACCAAATGTAAGTAGCTAGCAGACTGGCAGTTGGACAAAAAGAAAGTATATATGGAAAAGTTCATCCTCAGAGCTAGCAAAAGATCAGGCGCAGGGTGAGGGACAGTGGAACTTTAAATATGGCTGATTTTTTAGGACTTAGGTCAGTAATTTTAAAAATGAAGAAAATCCTGAAACTGGAGGGAAAGGCTTGAGGATTAGCTTAAAAAAAAATAAGAAGACTATTTTAGGGAGTGGTTTTAGGTTTACAGAAAAATTAAGGGAACAGTACAGAGATTTCCCACCCCACTTCCTAGTTTCCCCTATTATTAACATTTTGCCTTACAGTGCCACATTTATACATTTGATGAGCCAACACTGTGACATTATTATTAACTAAAGTCAGTAGTTTACATTAGGGTTCACTCTTGGTGGTGTACATTTTATAGGTTTTGATAAATGTATAATGACATATATCCTCTACTAACAGTATCATGCAGAATAGTTTCACTGCCCTAAAAATCCTCCCTCCCTCCCCCGAGCCCCTGGCAACACTGATCTCACTGTCTCCATAGTTTTGCCTTTTCCAGAATGCCGTCTAGCTGGAATATGCAGCCTTTTCAGGCTTAGCTTTTTTCGACACCAACCGGCTCAACAGCTTCCACTAACTTCCACTGTACAGATAGTCCTTCTGTGGCTTATTTGAAAGAGGAAAAGTAAGTGAACTTGAGTATCACAAATCTATTTTATAAGGATTCCTAGAATTCCCACATTACACATACCCACCAATTTAAGTGTTTTAATATGCTAGATTTTACCTTGTTCCAGACTATCATCCTTATTAAGAGTGATGCTTTGATGGCAGACAGACCCGGGCAGCAGAGCTTTCCCTTTCTGCTCTGACCTTGAGCAAGCTAATCTCTGGTAACTCAGGGGTTCTTAAAAATATATTTTGGGAACAATACCATGTTCCTCAAAAGACTGCTAAAAGGACTGAGATAATATATCTAAAATATTTAACACAGTGCCTGACACAGAGGAAGCACTCAATAAACAGTAACTATTAATTGTTTCATGATCTCTGTAAATTTTCTACCAATGACGAGTATCAGAACTAGCCAAGGCTATGAGAGTTCAAAGGTAACATTTTATAAAACTCATATACATAGTAAATAGCTATTAAAGGCAAAACACTGCAATCATTAGGAAAAACATTTTTTAATGAAAATTATGATTTATAGATTCCTGGTGAGTCTAAAAATCTGTGAATGACCATACCCTCAGTCCAGGTTATAACATCTGAGAAGCACCTAAGCCTCACTGCAGTTCTAATGAGCTCTTTTCCTGCCTAATTCAATAGATGATATCACACACCTTAGAGTCTGGTTTCTTTAGAGACTGACACCAAGAAGCCCAAGTTATCTCTTAAAGGTCACCAATAAAGAAAGCAATTAAAAGATTTCGATTTCATGGAATGGAAGGTTAGCTTCTAGAGCAGAAAGGTTAGCATGTGTTTGCTCGGCAGGGAGGAGAGATGGGGAACCTGGAAGCCCCAGGGTTGCCTAGGGGTTTGTAAGTTTCCGTTTGATGATATAAAAGCCTTGTACAAAGTGTGAGTTCCATACTTTGAACCTGTCTTAAGCTCTCTATGTTGTGGATATCCCAGCAACTATCTCGGGATAGGATTCAAGACCCTCTGCTATAATAGCAAATTTTATCTACTGGCTAATGGTCAAGTTCCACTAAAGTTTCTGTCTTCAAATAATTTGTCTTTCTAACTCTGACAGACAATGGGAATAAGAATTAGAAGACTGCATCCCCAAAGTACCCTAGAGATGATCTGAAATGTATTATGCTCTTGCCCTAAGCATTGCTATAAAAGAACCATACGCCAATCATCTCTATACATTCACTTAAGGCAGACACTTTATTACAGTTACCAACACTACACTGGGAAAATTTTTTTTTTTTTGTGGTACGCGGGCCTCTCACTGTTGTGGCCTCTCCCGTTGCGGGGCGCAGGCTCCGGACGCGCAGGCTCAGCGGCCACGGCTCACGGGCCCAGCCGCTCCGCGGCATGTGGGACCCTCCCGGACCGGGGCACGAACCCGCGTCCCCTACATCGGCAGGCGGACTCTCAACCACTGCGCCACCAGGGAAGCCCTGGGAAAAAATTTTTTATCAATGATTTCATTTAACATTCAATCAGGTAGAGATACATAATGAATAATTTAAGTCTCTTCAATGTAAAAATGGAGCTCTCTAAATACCGTTTCCCATAATTTTAAGATAGGAAAAATTGTTAGCAGCTCTTAATGGGGAGAAAGCTTATTATTTGTTGTGCATTGAGTATCTACATGGGCAAAGCACTATAGATACAATTCTTACGTACTATAGTATGAATTAGCCCATCACTGCCCTGAGAATTCCCAAGTCTAAGTAGAAAGACAATGAAGTAAGGACAAGGAATTTCAACACCAGGTGACAAGTACTATAATAGAGGTAGTCGATAAGGTGCAATTGTGTCTTGTTTTTCTCACTCAGCCTTATAATCATACACATTTTCTGGTGTTATTATATAGTCCTTCTAAGCATCCATCATTTGTAACATCTGCCTGGCTATTTAAAATATGGTCAACATTTGTATCATTTCTAAACCTTCACTATAATAAATGATGCTAAGATAGGCATGTGGCATTTATTCAATCTGAGACTGCTTTCTATAAAAGAGTGTAAAGAGAGTTTAAAGAGAAACACTGGGACTTCCTTGGCGGTCCAGTGGTTAACTCTTTGACTTCCAAGGCAGGGGGTGCTGGTTCCATCCCTGGTCAGGGAGCTAAGATCCCACATGCCACACGGCCAAAAAAAACAGAACATAAAACAGAAGCAATATTGTAACAAATTCAATAAAGACTTTAAAAAAAATGGTCCACATAAAAAAAAAAAACTTAAAAAAAAGAAACATTAAGGCGTTTTACATATATTATATATATATTAAAATACACATGTGTATATACACACGCAACTAAACTGTTTATCAAGAGTTCCCCACAACTGCAAGGGGATCAGGACACTTAAAGCAGAGGTACAGGTGGAGGCTTTCTGCTTGTGTTTTGTTTTATTAAATTAACAGGTACAAAAGGCATCTTACTGGTTTGATGTCATTTTGTAGATCTAAGCATGTTGGAAGCTTATTAATTTTCTGTGAACTGGCCTGTTCTTTGTCCAGGTAACTATCAAGCTTTTTAGTTTCTTTCCTGTGAATTTGTATGCATCCCACTTGATCTTTCTTCAGTTCTAGGACTTGGTCTGTAGCTTTTGGAGGAACTCTGAAGTCCACCCCGCATCAGCACACAATGCAGTCTTCCCTTTCTTCAATCCCTGCCCTGTTTCCATCCTAATAAAAACTGGTGCTAAGGGTACCCCTTCCCTTGTGTGCTCTGCCATTCTTCCTTCATTCCTTCTCCAGGTCAGTTTGGACCTTCGTGTGATTTCTCAAAAACCAGACACATCCAAGGTTTATTTTGATAGTGTCTTACGTGTATAATCGAATCTATTTTTTTCTCCATTCTCCTCCCTACCTCTCTTTACCTCCTAATAATCCAATAATGGTTAAGACCCTTCCTCTAAAAAAGAAGAGCTTACCCACTTCCCAAATCCTGTTCACAGGCAAAACCCACTGTTTGGTGATGCTTGCCAGTCGCAATGAAGAAAGGTCACTATTCATTCTGCATCTGACCTCCTCAAACAATGGTCTCTAAACTTTCCTGATCATATACTCTTACTAGTAAAAGTATCCTTAGTACATTTACTTACAAATTATATATGTACACTATAGCTTAGCAAAGTGATTTACAGCACAGCTCTGGCCCCTGGGTTTGACAGCCTACCGCTTAACAGCTGCTTTAGCAAGTAATTAAACATCTCTCCACCTGTTTCCATATCTGTAAAATGGAGATCATAAGGTTTTTATTAGGATTAACTAATATATGTAAAGAGCCCAGAACAGTGCCTGACACACAGAGCAACATAAGTGTTTGCTCTTGTTGCTGTATACTAATATTGTCTTCATTAAAAAAAAAAAAAGACTATTTTTAGAGCAGCACAGAAGGCACAGAGATTTCCTATATACATCCCCTGTCCCAACACGTACAGTCTCCCCAAGTACAAACATTCCCCCACCAGAGTGGTATATTTGTTACAATCAATAACCTTACGTTGACACATCACTAGCACCAAAAATCCACAGTTTACATTAGGGTTCATTCTAGGTATTGTACATTCTATGGGTTTGGATAAATGTATAATGACATGTACCTACCACTATAGTATCATATAAAGTATTTTCACCACCCTAAAAATCCTCTGTGCTCCGCCTATTCATCTCTCCTTACTTGCCCTAACCCCTGGCAATCACACTGATCTTTTCAGTGCCTCCAGAATTTTGCCTTCACCAGAATGTCATATAGTTGGAATAGTACAGTATGTAGCCTTTTCAGATCGGTTTCTTTCACTTAGTAATATGTAAGTTTTAAGTTTCTTCCATGTCTTTTTTTTTTTTCTTCCATGTCTTTTGATAGCTTGATAGCTAATTTCTTTTCAGCATTAAAAAATATTCCAGGGCTTCCCTGGTGGCGCAGTGGTTGAGAGTCCGCCTGCCGATGCAGGGGACACGGGCTCGTGCCCCGGTCCGGGAATATCCCACATGCTGCGGAGCGGCTGGGCCCGTGAGCCATGGCCGCTGAGCCTGCGCGTCCGGAGCCTGTGCTCCGCAACAGGAGAGGCCACAGCAATGAGAGGCCCGCGTACCGCAAAAAAAAAAAAAAAAAAATTCCATTGTTTGGAAGTACTACACTTCATTCACCTACTGACATCTTGGTTGCTTCCAAGTCTTGGCAGTTATGAATAAAGCTCTGTAAATATCTGTGTGAAAGTTTTTGTGTAGACATAAGCTGTTAACTCCTTTAGGTAAATATACCAAGGAGTGGAACAGCTGGATTGTATGGTAAATGTATGTTTAGTTTTGTAAGAAATTGCCAAACTGTCTTCTAAAGTGGCTGAACCATTTTGACTTCCCACCAGCAATGAATGAGAGTTCCTGTTGCTCCACATCCCTGCCAGCATTTGGTGTTGTCGGTGTTCTTGATTTGGGCCCTTCTAATAGGTGTGCAGTGGTATCTCCTTGTTTTAATTTGTAATTCCCTGATGACATATAATGTGGAATATCTGTTCATATCTTTATTTGCTATCTATATATCTTCTTTGATGAGGTGTTTGTTAAGGTCTTTGGCCTGTTTATGGCATTTTTTTTCCTTATTGCTGGGTCTAAAGAGTTCTTTATATATTTTGGATGACAGTCCTTTATCAGGTATGTCTTTTGCAAACATTTTCCCCCAGTCTACGGCTTGTTTTCTCACTCTTTTGCCATTGTCTTTCGCAGAGTAGAAACTTTTAATTTTAATGAAGTCCAGCTTATTATTTTTTCCATGAATCATGCCTTTGGTGCTATATCTAAAATGTCATCACCAAACCCAAGGTCATCTAGATTTTTTCCTGTTATTTTCTAGGAGTTTTATTATTTTACATATAAGTGAGATGCATTGGAGTTAATTTTTGTGAGGGGTGTAAGGTCTGTATCTAGATTCATTTTTTGCATGTGGATGTTCAGTTGTCCCAGAATCATTTATAGAAAAGACCATGTTTGCTCCATTGTACTGCATTGCTCTTTTATCAGAGATCAGTTGGCTATATTTATGGGGGTCTATTTCTGGGCTCTCTGTTCTGGTTCCATTGATTTATCTGTCTGTTCTTTCACCAATGCCACACTGTCTTGATTACTGTAGCTTTACAGTAAGTGTGAAGTTTGGTAGTGTCAGTCCTCCAACTTTGTTCTCCTTCAGTATTGTGTTATGGCTATTCTAGGTCTTTTGTTTCTCTGTATAAACTTTAGAATTAGGCTGACGATACCCACAAAATAACTTTCTTGGACTTGATTTGGATTGCACTGACTCTATGTAGATCAAGTTGGGAAGAACTGACATCCTGACAATATTGAGTCTCCCTGTCCATGAACGTGCAATCTCTCTCCATTTATTTAGTTCTTTGATTTAGTTCATCAGAGTTTTGTAGCTTTCCTCATATAGATCTTGGACATATTGTTAGATTTATACCTAATTACTTCATTTTAGTGGATGCTAATGTAAATGATACTGTGTTTTTAATTTCAAATTCCACTTGTTCATTGCTGGTATATAAGGAAAGGAATTGACTTTTGTATATTAACCTTGTATACTACAGCCTTGCTATAATCATTTATCAGTTCCAAAATATTGTCTATGTTTTTGTCTAAAAGAAAATTTTAAGAAGCAATAAATTTTAAAGAGATGTTCTAATATTTTCCCTTCACTTTTCATTCTGGAGACCACTGTTTGTATCTATTGTAGAATCCAGAGGTCTTAACTACTGGGTCAAATCCAAATAGGGCAGATAGATGTGTGCTTGATGGTCAATGTTTTTTCCACTAACTTCCTGCTTGAGCTAAATACCTGCCACTACTTTCTGGGGAAAGATAGTAGCAATTTTAAATTGCTAAGTGCTAAATGCTTTCACAGGTTGCAAACAAGAAATTTACCAGCAGTCAATTAGATGTACTTAGATAAGGGGTAAGGTGAAAAAGCGACTGAGAAAGAGGAAATAAACTAGTCCTTCCTCCTGCCCGAATACTAGGTCTCTTAGTTAATTTCCTTAGGGCCAAGAATGTATGAAGACCTCAGAGTATCCAGAAACCTGAAAACCTGTAGCACTTTAGCAGATCACAGAAAACTTTGGATACTTCCTGACTTCACACTAGTAATCTACCCACTCCTGCCTGGTTGCTGGTAGTATAAACAGACTGCTAGGCACTGAATGTGTCTATTCTTAAACTTCCCAGCCTAGTACATTGCTTGTGCTGTGCTCACTTCATGTTTAACTAAGTAATAAGGATCTGCACATAATCAAGACCACATTATGTAACTAATGACAGGTCCTGGCAAAAGTGTCAGGGCTGCTGAACAGAGGGGCGAGGGTGAGGAAATGTTTACAAGAGATGGGAACAAAATTGGGTCCAGCACAGTGCTTGGAACATAACAGGTGGTCCATAAATATTTCTTGAGTGACTACACAGGGTCTAAAAAGCTAAAAACTAAAATGGTACAGAGGAAAGAAATTGAAAGCACTTTGACCAAAAGTTACAAGTCAGGAATAAACCAGTGTGACTCTGGAGGATCGACCACCTCAGGAAGCAATTGAAGATGAACTTGGAATGTCACTTAGAGGTCTGACAGCAAAATATGCTGATCCAATTCTACACTTTCACAAGCTTATTATTATTATTATTATTTTTTGCGGTATGCGGGCCTCTCACTGTTGTGGCCTCTCCCATTGCGGAGCACAGGCTCCAGACACACAGGCTCAGTGGCCATGGCTCACGGGCCCAGCCGCTCCGTGGCATGTGGGATCTTCCCGGACCAGGGCACGAACCCGTGTCCCCTGCATCGGCAGGCAGATTCTCAACCACTGCGCCACCAGGGAAGCCCCCACAAGCTTATTATTTGAGAGGAATTTGTTTTTAAAGAAACTACCCTGGGAATTCCCTGGTGGTCCAGTGGTTAGGACTCGGTGCTTTCACTGCCAGGGGCCCAGGTTCAATCCCTGGTCAGGGAACTAAGATCCCACAACCTGCACAGCGCCGCCAAAACAAAGACAAAAACAACAAACAACAAACTACCCTAAGGAAATCAGCACATCTCTCAACCCACTCCCCTCAGTTTCCCTATGAGAAAAAGCCCTGCTACTTTGTCCTTTTATCATCACAAATCTGTTATTAATAAAATCTAACAGCAGTACCTACCATTTCCTCCTCAAGAAAGCCAGTGATGGGAGCACAAAGAGCTTGTATTTGGGTGACTCCCCACTGTGCCTTGCTTCCAGAGTGGCCTTGGCAAGCTCCTTAAGCTATTTGAGCACTGTTTTGAGGACAAAATGAGATGACGTATGTAAATTGTTTGGCACAGTGGCAGGCATTCATTCATTCCCTAACCAAGTACTTGTCAAGTGCTTACTTTTAGCCAGGCCCTGCTCTAGGCACTGAGCATATGCCTTAAGCAAGGACACAGTCCTTATTCTTACGGGACTAAATCTCTTCTGAGGGAGCCACGCAGACCCTAAGAACTCACAATGTGGAGGCGGGCCTCACGTGAGTGTCAAGGGAAGGTTCCTCTAAGGACATGGCCCTTAACGTGCAATCAGAAGGATGGTGGGAAGTAGCCAGGAAGAGGGCACTTTAGCGACTGGGGGCTTATGTGAGGTCTCTAAGGTGGGACGGGTCCACCCAAGGGACAAAGCCAGACCAGTATGGCTGGGGGGCGGGGGGAGGGTATGCTGGAGATGAGTGGGGGGGGGGCAAGAAACAGATCACAATGGGTCTTTATTTTTCTTTTAATTTTTTATTTATTTATTTTTTTGTGGTACGCGGGCCTCTCACTGCTGTGACCTCTCCCGTTGCGGAGCACAGGCTCCGGACGCGCAGGCTCAGCGGCCATGGCTCACGGGCCCAGCCGCTCCGCGGCATGTGGGATCTTCCCAGACCGGGGCACGAACCCGTGTCCCCGGCATCAGCAGGTGGACCCTCAACCACTGCGCCACCAGGGAAGCCCACAATGGGTCTTTAGAGCCATATTAAGGATAGAGATTTACGAGTCAGAACTGTTAGAACGTGGACACTACTGAAGAGATAAGGGTGAGGGAGACAGAGAGGTGGGGACTCCCGGCTGTGCAGTGGAGTGGACGACGGTGGTTTTTCATGTGAAGTTGACACGGAGGAGACCAAACCTGTGATTTTGTTGCTGGAAGGTTGTAGTTGGGGCTGTTACAAAGCCATGAGTTTTGATCCGAACATTTGAAATTGTACCCAGAGGCCTAGAGTGCTGACTGTTCAGTGACAAATCCAGGTCTGAGAAGTGGCCTGGGCTGGAGATTTACATCCAAGAGTCATCAGGAAATCTCACCCACATCCACTGATACCACAAAGAGAAAGTACGTTGAGGAAAGAGGCAAGCCTAGCGCTGAGGCTTGAGAATTTCAACATTTAAATGTTGACTACACAGAGTAGCCTGCAAATGGGGGGAGAGTAGCAGTAGAACAGTAGTAGTAACGAAGATTAGGATGGCAAAAAGGACCTCAGGAGTGGGTAACCCAAGCAGTGGAGAGATACAGTAACTAGTTCCTTTGCCCTTGCACACTTCAAAGGCACTCAGCTGAGCCTGCCCCCCATCACCAGGATAAGACCTGTCCAACGGAAGACAGTGGCAGAAGGCTGAGGGGAGGGAAGGACGGGGAGGACGGAGTGGAGGAATGCACTCATAGCCTGACGCCTGAACATTATGCTGATGTTGTTTTGGTGAGGCACGCTCCTCTGTCAGCACACCATGCTCTAAAAGTCAAGGCCACTGCCAAAGTCAGTGCCAGCCCTGATCGTTCAGGGATTCAGCAGCTTTGGAAGGGCATTTAGAAAGAACCTGGCAATTGAATCGCATCTGTGGGACTTGAGATTCTAGGCAATTATCTCCAACAAGCACCAATCAACAGAAAATGCCTGCCCCCCCATGAAAGAATACCAGTCTATCTAGAAACAAAAGCAACCCTTGAGACTCTCCTTGCTTACTAAGACTCCATGCCAACATAGGAAGGTAAGGCATCAAAAGTTAATCTGTACCACAATACAATTAAGGGAAAAATTTTAAATAAGAAAATAAAAAAATTTCACAAAGTAAGCAATAGAAGTCAATCTGAACTTCACATTAGGTTTATCCTATTTGAGTAACCTCACCTAAGAAAGTGTTCTGAAATTCTCCAACTTTTAAAAATAAAACAAATTACTTCCTACTTAGACACGAAGTCAGGACCTAATAAACTGTTTTTATGTTTCAATCAAAGTTTTGAAAAAGCCTGTTTTAATTCAAGCATGATTAACTGAACTAAAACTGATTACAGCATCACTTAGGCTGGACACCTACAGTGTGAGAATTCTAACATATATACAAGTGGTGACTGCCTTCCCCCCAATTCTTTGTTGTTCTCAGCAAGTGATGGTGGCTCTCCGCATTAACGGCCACTTGAAAAAATCCTAATAGTGTTTTGCTGTTCACTGGTCCCAGGCAGTGAATTTCCATACCTCAAAAAGACACTGTAGCAAACCTGCAGGCGATGTTTACATAAATGACCGCTTTGTTGTGCGGAACCACAGCTGCCTCACTAAATGTAGCAAGAGCCACACTGCCAAGTGCAAGAACTAAGTTATTTACTGGGAAAAATGCTTTTTTGCCTACACACACACAACCTTTTATTCACGTTCTATTTCTATACACATCTTAAGAGTTCACGGCATACAACCAAGGATGCCACAGCGGCTGCACCTACAGAATATAATGGGCAACTGGATCTCTGCCAAATTGAGCCTCTGCTCTTTCTACACAGAAGCAGCCCGACTTTCCAGTCGACTTTGAGACTTCGAGCTCAACACTGTCACTGCCACAGCAACCATAGCAACCATTGCATCCTTTGAGACTTGACAGGGCAACGTCTCCATGGGCAAAGCAAAGGAGGAGAGCAGCTCCCTCACAGGTCGCACTATAATTACAGATACACACTGGAGAAAACGCAGCAGGAGGGCTACTCAGCACATAAAAGCTCCGCTGCAGGGTGGGGGGTGGCATGGGAGGAGGGGGGATGACCAGACAACCCAACACCACAGGCACCTCCAAAGAAAAGCAGACCTTTTACAGGTACTACCGTTCAGATAATCAAGAAGTTCTCCTCTTTTATCCACCTTTCTTGTTGAAGTTTGCCCTGGTTTCGATTTTTTTTTCTGGCACCGCACCATCTAAAATCTAGAGCCTAGTCATCTGTGTTATTCCTGCTTAGAATCAGGCAGAAATACTACGCTTAATGACCAATTCCTTAAATGTGCATTGCACTTCCAATATAGAGCCCAGAAGGCAGCCTGCCAGGGCTGGAAATGACGAGGAACTTGGCAATAGACTTGGGCTCAGTTCCGTTGATTCTATTACCTTGGGATTTACTTAAACATTCTGAAACTCAGTTTCCCCCATCAGTAAAATGAGAAACTACGGCAGCTCATAGGGTGCTGTAAAATTAAATAAGATGAATATTTAAGGCAGGGTGCCTGGCATATATTAGCCAGTAGCAATTATCATTAGGGTAAGGCTAGTCCATGATATCTGATAACTTTAAGCTCCAAAGAGAAGAAAGTAACCTAAAATGATAACAAGGTAGGAAAACGCTTACGATAAAGCAGGAACAAGAACACAACATGAAACTACATGAATAGAATTTACTTGATTTTGGAAAATGAAATAAATCAAGATTCAGGCACAGAGGGGTTCAAAGTTACTGGCAGTGTTCTAGCTCTTCAACTGGGTGATGGGCACCCATATATTTAATATTCCTTAAGCTGTGCATGTATGTTCTATGTACTTTTGTGGGCAAGGTGTGTGTCACACAAAAATACCTAGTTAAAAAAAGAGAGGAGGTGAAGACATCAAAATGTATTACTTCTATAAGGTAAGGTTGTTAATGAAATTTATTTTCTTTTGTATGCATGTCTACATTTTCTAAGTTTCTATAATAAGAAAAAATGTTTTGTTATGACAATGCTACACTGACAAGTCCTCAGCTAGAGACACCGTTGAGCTACTTGAAGAAGGCACTTCATTTCTCAGGCCACTGCTCACCAGTGAGTGAATGCAGCCACTCTAACCAGCATCTGCAGTCACCTTCAATTAATTAGAAGCTGTCCACATTTAGGAAGCGAGCCGGGGGGGGAGGGGCATGCAACAGAAGAAAGTAAAGCAAGGGCGCCTGGCCTTTTTTTTAAGGAAATTAACATTTGAGTTGTTACTGTGAGCTTAATGTCTCAGTAACAATTCTGCGAGGCAGCTCTTCTTATTCCCATTTTACAGGTAACTTAGAAAGTTTAGTCAACTTGTCCATGAGTTCAGTTACATTAGAAAGCAGACTGTTTTGTATATCTTGATACTGTCTTATCTTGAAATTGTAGCCTTTCATCAAATGCCGGTGAGCGTGTGTACATGTGTGATGCCATGCTTTTAAAAGACAGCACAGATAACATACTATGGTATTAAAATTTAAAAGAGCTCAAGAGAATTTTATTTTCTGCAACATGTCTCAGATCTCATGCAAGAAGGGAAAGGGATCTTTCCCCTTAAAGGGGTTGTTTTGTTTGTGAATGAGGAAAAGAAGAGAAGATCCAGATACAGGGCAACGATGCTTTTAATGTGGTTTAAGAATACATCTGCTTAGAAATCAAGGGGTAAAGCTTCTCTCTGATTCAAAGACAGAGGGCCAGGGTGAGGGCCCAGATGCTCAAGTTCCAAGAGAAACGTTCCTTTGCATACACAGAAAAGGCTATGGCCTTCATCACAGTGGGATATTTGTCGGTGTCACGAGATAGATTTTGAGAGTGGGAAAGAAGAGATGTCTTCTTGTGTTAGCACAATAATGACTATGCTACCCATACTAGTGGCAAATTAGAATCTAAGTTCCCTGGCACATGGTCAGAATTCACATCTTTTTTTGATGCCACACTAAAACCCATTCCTACTCCATTTTTCTTTAAACAAATTGCTAATATATCTAAACAGCAAATCCGAGAGTTTGTCCAAAAGCCACCCCCCTAGATATGTATAAGACTACTATGTATAAAAGAGATAGGCAACAAGGATATATTGTACAGCACAGGGAATATAGCCATTATTTTGTAGTAACTTTAAATGGAGTATAATGTATAAAAATATGAAATCACTAAGTTGTACACTTGAAGCTAATATGTTATTATATCCATTATATTTCAATCTAATAATAAAAAAAAAAAGCCACCCTCCTATTTTTCTGCTCTTCTCTGCTCATCATCTTGTCTTCAGAGCTTCTCATCCCATATCACAGCAACTCTCCTGTTTGGGGGTATGACCTAGGACCCCAGAGATCAAGCAACTCCCAACGTAACCTTCAGAATTCACCAACATTCTCTCTTTCACTGATTTCAAGTACCCAGATCCAGGGGGCTTGAAGGAGGTACACCAGGTAAGCCCAACAAACATCAAAATTGTAAGAATAGGGGCTTCCCTGGTGGCGCAGTGGTTGCGCGTCCGCCTGCCGATGCAGGGGAACCGGGTTCGCGCCCCGGTCTGGGAGGATCCCACATGCCGCGGAGCGGCTGGGCCCGTGAGCCATGGCCGCTGGGCCTGCGCGTCCGGAGCCTGTGCTCCGCAATGGGAGAGGCCACAACAGTGAGAGGCCCATGTACCACAAAAAAAAAAAAAAAAAAAAAAAAAAAATTGTGAGAATAAGAGGAGTGTGTCAAATCCAACATAAATATCAATAACTGCCACTTACTGAGTGCTTACTAGGTTTCGGGACTATGCATAAATGGCCATTTAACCCTAAAAAAAACCTATGAGATGGTGGTCCTACCTTCATGAGAAAACGGAGGCTTTGAAGTCTAGTAATAGCCCAAGGTTACAAAGACAGAATGTGGAAGAGCTGGGATTCAAACTGTGCTCTTTACCACAGGTGGTTAATAAAAGGTGTCTGAGGTTTGGAACAAGGTGGCCTTGGCTCTGTCTGTGTGTAACACCATCCTGGCAAATCAAGTCCTTGGGCCTTAGTTTCCTTACCTGTCAAATGGATCTACCATTTGCTTCATCACCACAACTTGGATGCATTCATTCAATCAAGAAGAGATACGAAAACACTCCGAAAAGTTATTAAGCACTACGCAAATACGTGGCATTAAGAGTAATGGGAATGTATAGACACCTGTTTATCCAATCCACGGTTCTTCTGGCAAAACAGCTGGCCCAAGAGAATGCTGAAGCATCTCTCCATTCTGAATTCGAATACGTACACCACGTACAACCAGAACATGTATGGTCAGGACTACACGGTCTCTTTGGTAAGAGTTGCGAGGTTTGGTTTTTCCTCATACAGGAGTTCCACACTGTGAGATGGCCCATGACTTAACAATGCCTTGCTAAGGTTGGTCAGTCAGCAACTCAGGATATGCTGAGTAAGTGGAAGTTATAAAAATATTCCAGAGTCTCCAAATTGCAGCCACTAGAAGTACTGTCATATGGGGGCTGGCACGTCTGCTCACAGCAGGAAAAAAGTTCTGATATTCATCAGAGCTTCTTATCTCTTGGTCAAGGGTGTGATCAGTCACCCTTCCTTGTCTTCTGGATTACGAGTGTACCTCCAAAACATTACAATCTTGCATTTGAGTAGACTCATCTCTAACAGCAATCTCACTGGCATTAGGGCTTTTATGATACCCATAAAATTCTCAGCAATATTCATCGACATTTTTCTATATAGAGGAGAGCTGACTAATCATAGAAACTCTGAGGTAGTATAAGGAGGGGAGCCCAGCAGAGAACAGAGTGACACACTTCTCATATGAAAATGCCAAGTTAAAGCAAAACAAATGGCTTTTTTCAATCTCAGAACAAACGAAACTTTAAAGCTCAACAATGAATCTGGGTGAGACAAAGCGATGTTTATTTTCACTGAAATGAGTACTTCTTATGAAGACTGCACAAATAATACAAGAAAGAAGTACTACATTTTAGAAGAGATGGAAAAAAATCACCTTTGAAGTGATATTTCCATTACCCATTACTTACAAAATAGTGAGTCTTGAGTCCCCGAAAAGCTTCCCAGGTTGGAAGATCTCAGATAACCAGGTTTACAAGGAAGAGAGCCATGTCCTCAAGCTCCACACTGCAGAAGGCAGCACTACTGGCCTTTAACAGTTCATCTTAAACAAGCACAGTGTAACCTCATCTTGCTTTCCAATCAATGTCATTAAGATAGAAGCCAATATTTTCCTGAACCAAACCATTTCCTAAACTAGTACATTTGCTTCTGAGTTTGAAACACAACACACATGAACGTGAATACCATTCATAGCCAACAGACCCCTCCACGTGATCCCCCCTCATGGTGTTCAAACTTTAGAGTAATCTCCCCATGAGTGCAAGCAGGACCTGTGATTTGCTTCTAACCAACAGAATATGGCAAAGGTGACAGACTGTCATCTCCTTGATTACAGTGCATTATAAAAGACTGCATCTTGGGACTTGCCTCGTGGCCCAGTGGTAAAGAATCCGCCTTCCGATACAGGGGACACGGGTTAGATCCCTGGTTGATGAACTAAGATGCCACATGCCGCACGTCAACTAAGCCCACGTGCCACCACTGCTGAGCTTGTGCGCCTCCATGAGAGAGCCTGTGTGCTGCAAACTACAGAGCCCATGCGCTCTGGAGCCCACATGCCACAACTAGAGAGAGAAAACCTGCACGCCACAACTAGAGAGAAGCCCGAGCGCCGCAGTGAAGAGCAAAGAGCTGGCGCGCCACAATGAAAGATCGCGCATGCCTCAATGAAGATCCCGTGTGCGCAGCTAAGACACGACGCAGCCAAAAAAAAAAAAAAAAAAACAGACTGCATCTTGCTAGCATATTTGTGCTTATCTTCCTTTCTCTGCTGGCTTTAAAGAAGCAAGCTGCCATGAATCCCACAGCCCCAGGAGACTGAATGCTGCCAACAACCACATGAGCAGGGAAGTAGATGCTTCCCTAGTCGAGCGTCCCTATGAGAACCTGGTCCCAGTCACCATCTAGATGGCAGCCTCCAGAAACCCTAAGCAGAGGACCCAGTTAAGCCACGGCTGGACTTCCGACCCACAGAAACTGTTAGATGATAAATGAGTGTTATTTTAAGCCGTTAACTTTAGGTAATAGAAAACTAATACACCATTACAATAGTCATTCTTTCTAGAGTAAGCACTTTCTAATTAGTGGTTTTCAAATTTGGTTCTCTTAAAGGAAACACTATCCCCCTCCTGAGAGGTTTCTCCTCCTAACAAGTACCGTGCACTGAGTCACACGCGGTGCTAAGTGCTTCATACCACACCACCCTCACTGTTCCCCACAGCAGTCCTAGGAGGACAGGGACAGTTAAGATACTCATTGCATAGGTGAGAAAACTTCAGGTCCAACACCCAAGGTCCCGCAGCTATACAGCCATGATCCCAACCCAGGACAATCTGAGAAGTCTTTGCTCCTTCTAATGTTCCATGCTGCCTCTATTTGTTTACGTTTTAATAACCTGTAAATCAGTGTATGTTAACATTAAGGGCATTTTATCAAACTGCTTTTCCTTGTTTAATCACTGGGTAGGACCTTTAAAAGAATAGTCATAGGTAAGGCATTTTAGTGATGCATATTCTATTAAGTAACTAAGACTTGCTAACACTTCCACATACTATGCTTTGTATTATTAAATATTTTTTCCGATTATGGAAGTGATACTGACTTATAAAAGTTCAAGAAATTTTGAAAAGTATAAAGAACTGTAACTTTTGATACAGCAATAAATGTAATTAAGAAAATTCATATACATTTTTCTGAATACAACACATATGCTGAAGATATTATTTGGTATGATTCTATTTCAGTTACACAATACCATTAGACTTCACAAACTTAATTTTTAATGGCCCAAAATCCAAAAATCCATCATTTCTGTTTACAACACTTAATCAGTCACTTATTCCAAGTCATACAGGTTGCTTATAATATCTCACTTTTGTAAACAACGTGGCAATAAACATTCTTGTGAAGGAATTTGCTGACTCATAAAAATATTTGTCACCAAAACATCCTCCCAAAAGATTATATATTATTTATACTCCTACATAAGAGGTATGATTGTCTGTTTCCCTTAACCCTAGCAGTGGTGATGAATGTTTTAATTCTTGTCAGTCTGATAGGTAAAATAGGATGCTTTTATAATTTGCCTTTCTTTGATTAATGAATTTAAAAATGTTTCATATGCTTACTTTTTTTAGAATGTGAAATATCTATTAAAGTAGGCCAAAAAGAATGCTCCAGTGAATGTTCTTTCCTTATTTACTTATTTGAAAAAGGCTCTTTATATTATATATTAAGGAGATTAATATTTGTCTTATATGTGGCAATTTTCCCTCCACTCTATCTTTTCTTTCATAATTGATGCTAGAAATTAAAACAACAACAACGTTTTCTTAAAAAGCAACCCCATAAATATCAAGGTGCAGAACTAAAGTTTAAGATAAGGACTCTCCTGACCTGAGATAAAATAGAAGCTTATGGCATTTGCTCTTTGATGATGTTTGAATTTTCAGATTTGCTAACCATCTGTTCCATGTGCAAGGCCACTTGACAGGTCACGCAGTTTACTGGAAAATTCCCATGTGTCAGACACTCTACTAAGTGCTGAAAAAACAGAGGTGAAGACAATGGCCTCCCCTCAAGGTTCACACAACCATCAATCTCACGAGAGAGACCATTTGAGCTGTCAGTGTCATCTCTGAGACTGAAAGTCTGGGCAAAGTTTTCCTTTCTTGATGTTAAGCCATTAGACAAGCTTTCAGAAGACAAGCTTTAAAATTCTGTGTCCAAGTAGATGCTGAAAGGAACCCCAGGGGAAAATCTTTAGTGAAGATCACTTAGGTTAAATACTCAACGCCAGTTACTTAAGCCTAGTATCAGGCAGGCGAAGGCTTAGGATGCCTGCCTCACCCTCCAAAAGCTGTGTTCACAGGGAATTCTCACCACAGCCCTCAGAGAAGTGGCCTCAGGAAATTCCTCAGGTACAGGCAGCTATGGCCCGAATCATGTGTGACACCCTCCAGTCCCTAACAATGGCTGACACAGCAGCTGCCCCAGGACTGCCTTTCTAGGGCTGCCTTCAGCTCTGCTCAAATGAGGATGCAGGATTTAGTTGTCTAGACTCTCTCCCAGGACTTTGAAACGGCAATGGGGAGAACACCGCTGAGTTAGAAGAAACTAAAAGGGGAAGAATCATAAGAGATCAAAGGGAGCTGAATTAAGGCCTAGAGTAAAAAACAAAGAACATGCTGCTTCTAGGGAAGGTAACTCACGCCAGACATTTCCAATACCTTTCACATCCCCAACTCTGCTCCTGCTTACTAGTCCTTGGGACCTCAGCAAATCCTCCGCTCAGTCCTCCACGATGCAAGGTAACCAGAGCAATTCTGTCCCTTCAACCATAAAGTGCCTGATAGATCAAATGGATCAGCGTGTGCTCCGCCTAACAGACTCAGGCCCTTGGACACAGCTCACTATTCAACTATCAAAACAACTTTTTTTCTCCCCATGCAAAAGCACGAAGTCCAGAACAGAAGATTCAGGCCCTAGGCTGGTGCCTCTGAGGATAGGTTAGCCCAGTGTAACAACAACCATATTTTCATTACTGCACCTACCCCCAGAAGTTTTATAGATTTTTCCTCCTCATTGCCCTCCCATGAAATTTTAATACCATAGCTACACTGCATATTTATTTACATACTGCATGTTTATCTGTTCTTTATACATAAAAAGATTTTTTGACCTCCCCCAAACCAATCTTTGCCCCTGGATATACATTATCCCATTGAGAAATGAGTTATACAATAAAAAGGTATAAAAACAGCACTTAGAAACAAGAAACACTCCAATTTATGGGGGAAAAAAAACCCACTTTCACCATCTTCATGGAACCTTTCTTTCCAGCTGGAAATCTAAAGAGGTCCCAACTCACCTTTGGAAGTTAACTGTCAGACTATCTAATTAAAAGCTTTCCAAAGTTTTGCACATCTCCAAGTTCTCTATTATGATTTCTTGAATTTCCTTCAATAGGCTTTTTTTGATGGAGGAGGAGAGTAAGTATGTATGAGTGTGTCAATATGTGTGTGCATAGGAGAAAAACAGGTTAGGTGACCAAAACAAAACAAAACAAAAACCCTACAACTCTTGTGGTCCTTTTATGCAATTATTATTTCCCCATCATGTATGCTAGCATGTATTTATTTTTCATTGTATGGGTGTGTGTGTGTGTGTGTGTGTGTGTGTTTAGTTCCAGAATTAAGAGGTTAAAAAAAAAAAGAGGTAATGAAATAAATGTTAAGGGGCATATACAATTGTAGGGGTAACTGAAATATTCCTTAAAACGTTATGAGGGAGAACTCATCACTGTTATCAGGAATAACTGAAATGCAACCAGGAAACGTAAGCCAGAGGAATGGAGGAGCTTATTTGCTAGCACTGCTGGACTTTTCTAGTGAAGTTCATTTCATCCTTGCCGATCACAAATCCTCTATGGTACAACATGATTTTTGTGGAGTAAATTTCTTTTATCTGAAAAGATGCTTTCAAATTTTCCTCTCTAATTATTGTATGTATTTCATAAAACTTTGCTCTAAAAATCTCAGAGAAAATGGGTCATTTGAAGAAAAACAAAAATTGGGTAAAACATCTAGAGAATTTAGGCTGTGACAGCGTCAACTATTCCTCCCCATAGCCAAAACCCATTTAATAGGAAAAAGAAAGTTAACTAGGCCTATGAGTAACAGCAGATAGAGCACAATGCATTCAACAAATATTTACTAGCTTCTACTTTGTACCAGGCACTGTTCTAAGCCTTTGTGATATATCAGTTAACAAAACAGATGAAGAACCCTGCCTTTAAAGGGGGGCAGGGGGGAGAAGAGTGTAGAAGGGTCTGACAAGAAACAATGAATAATAAAAATAATAATAAATGATGTATCGTCTTTGAAGGCAATTCATGTCATGGACAGAAGAAGGTAGAGTAGGGTCAGGGGGATGGAGAGAGCCAAGGGTGGGGTTTGGGGATAGGCTGCAACTTTCAGTGGGGTGGTCAGGTGACCTCTGAGCAGACTTCAAGAGGGTGAGAGGTTAGCCTTGGAGACATGCCTCAAGGGGAGCATCTAGGCGGCAAGGAGGCCAGTGTGGCCAGAGGGGAATGAGCAGCGTAGGCGGCGATGAGACCAGAGAAGTAATCGATGGGATGCCGTGTGGACACCTGTAAGGACTTTGCCTTTTATCTGAGTGAGATGCGAGCCACTGTGGGTTTTGGGGGAAGAGAATAACAGGATCTGACTTGTAATTGCAAAGGATCATCCTGGCTGCCAGGCTGAGAACATAGTATGGGGGGGCAAGAGATGAAGAAGAGGAGAGACCAGCTAAAAGGGACCACAGCTGATACCACCAGGAAGACTTCTGGCAGAAGATACTATGGCAGCACACAGAGGGTATTATTTATTTCGCAGTGAACAAAGGCCAAGTCTGCCATTGGTGATCTTAGCATCCTGCAGCCTGGCTGCAGCTCCTTTCAGTTAACTAAAACCCTATCACCACCCATGCATTTTCTTTAGGCTGCCATTTTCTCACTACTCACGTGACAACTAAGATGGTTTGGTTTTTACACCCTTTTCATGTGAAGGGACCCTACTTTACTTACCTTTGACTCCCCATTGCCCGCCACACAGGACTCAGTTTTGTGGACTGAGTGGAGAGTGGACTGGTGTTTTCTTGGGCTGGGATGCCTCCTGCCTAGACTATTTTAAGAGCCTCCTCCCCTGCCCACAGTCTCCCTCCCCTCTCATCACTACAACTGCAAACTCCAAAACCTTCACACACACACACCTCTGTGCATCAGGATAACCCGGAAACGTGTCAGCCTAGCAGTCAAGGCTCTCTAGAACCGGCTTCTTGCAAACCTTGCCACCTTCCCTCCCACTACTAATTCCAGAACAGGAAATCTCTGCTGCAACCTTTTGCCCAAATACCTTGCCCTTTCTCAATGCTAATCTTTTCCTTGTGCACCTCCCCTCTCCTCCCCCCACCCCCCAGCTTAAAAAAGTCCTATTCATCCAAGGCAATATCCCAGTACCACCCTTTCACACTCAGACCTCTGCCACGAGGTGACTGCTCCCACCCTGCCCTCTGGGGACAAGACAGGAGGCAGGAACCCCTCCCAAGCCTCACACGCAGGTGAGAGCAAGCCTGAACACAGTCCCCAGAGGGTCACACTACCCTGACCCCTGACTTTAGAGGCCCGATGCTCACAGCACAGCAACTTTCCCCAAGCAAAGGTCTTTACTCCCAAACACATTTCAGATTTCTCTGAATCCCTTTTCGCAGCCTCAACTGATTCCCACGGTGGGTATTTATCAACAACCTGCTCTTGTGAGGTTATTACTAAGGGTATGAATGGGGCTGTGTCTTATCGCAGACTTTGCTCTGTGTGTGTTTGCGGGGCCACGGGAGTGGGGAAGGATGGCCGGGGACAAGCTGACAGTGACTGCCCAGGGCAGGGAGGATGACAAAAGTGCATCGGGGGCTTCCCTGGTGGCGCAGCGGTTGAGAGTCTGCCTGCCGATGCAGGGGACACAGGTTCGAGCCCCGGTCCGGGAAGATCCCACATGCCGCGGAGCAACTGGGCCCGTGAGCCACAACTACTGAGCCTGCGCGTCTGGAGCCTGTGCTCCACAAGGAGAGAGGCCGCGACAGTGAGACGCCCGCGCACCGCGATGAAGAGTGGCCCCCGCTCGCCACAACTAGAGAAAGCCCTCGCACAGAAACGAAGACCCAACACAGCCAAAAATAAACATAAAAATAAATAAATAAATAAATAAAAGATTACTATTAATTAAAAGACAAAAAAAAAAAAAGTGCATCGGGTGTTCTAGGGGTCGAAGAGGAGGCGGGAAGGGAAAACCAGGGTGAACTTCTGGAGGCCAGGGCCCAACTCAAATGTCCTAAGGGACACGTCAGAGTTAGTGTTACAAGAAGGCAGAGGAGGGACATTCCAAGCAGAGGGAAGAGTGCATTCAGAGGCACACAAATTAGGCAGAGAACACCAGGAGCTATAGCTCACTTCGCCTGAAGGTAGGAGGCATGGAGAGAGCAAGAAAGGGATGGAATAAATGACAGACTCATCCAGGCTCAAGTGCCTGTCAGGAAACAAAGAGCCAAGTTAAGGAAAGATGATGAGCGACATTGTAAGACACGATCACGCACATCCTGTCAAAGAGATGAAAAGCTCTAGAAAACTGTAACATTTCACACAACTCACAGAAACTGTATTGTTTCAAATTTTTTCACAAAGGAAGTATGAAAAAAAAAACCTCATCTGTCCTAGTCTCTCCCATTATATTCCATCTAACAAAACTTTTCGAGGTTTAGCAAACAATTAAAACACACATACAGATTCAGTGCTGACCATTCAGGAAAGCAGCAAAACAACAGGAATGGTTTCTTCATGTCTATACAAACATGACACGCTACACGGAAAGAAACACACACAAGAGAGAAGGCAAACTTTGCGCAAGTAAAGGAAGTGAGACCATTTTAAAGCGCATACTAATCACACCATACTCACTACTACATAAATAGGTGATAATGCCATCAAAACTTTCCAATGGAGAAACCCAAGGTCTGAAAAAGTAAAAGATAAAAATCTCAAATGCTATGTATTCTAAATGTCATATTCCTTTTACTGGACTTTTTCCTTTCAGGGCTGCTAAGGAATATACTTTTAAGCTCACATATTTAAAGAAAATTGCCCAAGGCTGTTCAGTCCTTGGTCCCAGAGCCTTCTTAATGTAATCCATGCATCTTAAATATTTTCTGCCACACAGATCCGATACTATTTTTAAAACGGAATGGCCGGTTTGAAAGTCAGAAGAGGAATAAAGTAGTATTCAGTAGGAAAGTTTTAAAAGGACATAAAATATATATGCCTGTTGGCTATTATAACAACAACAACAAAACAGCTTTTGTCTTACAGCCTTTTTTATGCTTGAGGCCAGATTTTTGGTCACTTGAGCGGTGCTTTGACGTCTTATGCAGTTATTACTGAACCTTTCATGTCCACCTCTCTGCTTACAAATCCTAATGCTCCCTAAAAGCACTCCAAATGCAGGACATTAAGTCCCACAGCATTTATGTTATTTTAAGATTTAAATCACTATTTGATAGATGTTTTCATGTAGTTCACAGGTGGATACTGAAAAGAAAATTGGCATTCCAGGGTGATGGTAGCTTATTAATTCAGGAATTAAAGCCAGATACAAAGTCATCTTTCCTCCCTCAAATTACTAACAATCCCATAACGGTAAAATTCCTGACAATATTTTATATTGTCGTTAGAGATACAAAACTTTATAGTGGACCAGAGCTGCCTAAATCAATCATCTTCAATCTTGTTATATATTTAAAAAAAGAGATGTGAGGAGAAAAGTTTTCTCCTCAACGCTTGTAACATAAAACCTGTTTTCTTCCTGGGAATTCTACAAGAGAGAGAATGGGTGTAAGGGAATTTACATTTCAATGAAAAACACTGCTTAGAGTGTATTGTTACTTCCAAGCAGCCCGCTCAAGTTTGAGGCCCACAGTTGAAAGACCAAGGTGGGATGCCAAAAAAGCTGCCTTCGCATGGGATGTGAAGAGCTAGGAAGTGTCCCTGCAGCCCAGTTAACCAAGTCTCGTTTCACAGTGACTCATCTTGACGGTGGCGGGGCAGAGTGTTGGGTGTATGTGTGGTGTGTCTGTGGAGTGTGTGCAAGTGGATAGGAGCCGGAATGATAAGAGCCGTGAGATATAGGGCTGAGAAATAATCTTTCTGGAAACAGTAGCTTGATTCAACCTCTAACGGGCTCAACCAAATTTTCTCAAGGCAGAGTACTATCTTCAGAAATTGTACATGGAAGAGGCCAGAGAGAAAGGTGAAAGGACATCTCAACTGGTAAAAGACAGTTTCCTACTAAAAGTTACTTCTTGACCGGGAAAGGGGCAGAAAACAAGAGTGAGGGCTAGTAGATAAAACTGTATAGTTTAAACCAGCAAACACAGAAGCAGGTGCCACTCCCAGGGAGGACTGTGTATATGTTTGGAACGAAGGGGTCTTTCTTCTCCAGGACAGCTTATCCAGAGGTCAAACTGTTCAGACGTGGGTTTCTTGCAAGTCTGCCACTAAGAGGCAAAGATGGAGCGGGGATGAAGCTGTATCAGTCAGACCCAAGCTGTAAAGGAGCTTAGGACACCGTGGAAGAGCAAGGAGATAGAAGCACGGCCTCACGTCTCAGCGTTCACTCTTGTCTAGTCATGTGACCCTGAACGATTATAGAACCTCTTAGTGTCGGTTCCTAACTGAAGTGCAGAATGACGCCTACATCACAGGACTGCTGGGACTGGATGTCACAGTGGCTGTAAAAGCCTAGCTGAGTGCCTGGCCTTGCGAGGTATGTGATATTTATTAGTTCCCGTCTGTCCTTCCCAAACCCACACACCAAGAGAATCTGGAGGGGCTTCCCTGGTGGCACAGTGGTTGAGAATCCGCCTGCCAATGCAGGGGACAAGGGTTCAATCCCTGGTCCGGGAAGATCCCACATGCCGCAGAGCAGCCAAGCCTGTGCGCCACAACTACTGAGCCTGCACTCTAGAGCCTGCGAGCCACAACTACTGAGCCTGTATGCCGCAACTACTGAAGTTCACATGCCTAGAGCCCGTGCTCCACAAGGGAAGCCACCGCAATGAGAAGCCCTCCCATGCACTGCAACAAAGAGTAAACACTGCAACAAAGAGTAAACCCCGCTCGCAATTAGAGAAAGCCCACGCACAGCAACGAAGACCTAACACAGCCAAAAATAAATTAAATCAATAAATTTATTGAAAAAAGAGAATCTGGAAGCAGAGATTTCTGCCTCTGCTTTTTGTTTGTTTGTTTTTTTTGGCTGTACGCGGGCTTCTCACTGTTGTGGCCTCGGAGCACAGGCTCCGGACGCGCAGGCTCAGCGGCCATGGCTCATGGGCCCAGCCGCTCCGCGGCATGTGGGATCTTCCCGGACCGGGGCACGAACCCGCGTCCCCTGCATCGGCAGGCGGACTCTCAACCACTGCGCCACCAGGGAAGCCCCAGTCATTAATTCTTAAAAAGAATGCTTGGTCTATAGAAGAGTAAAGGGTTGACCTTAGCTGTGATTAACAGACACCAGTGACTAGTGTCATGGATAGTTTGATACTGAAGAGTCAACTCATTACTCACAAGAATGTCTCCTTCCTTTCACCTCACATTTGTAACAATTTAAATGGGATTAGGAACTGACAAGCATTAGACACCAAGTCCCTGGGGAAACCGTGTGCAAACTGCGAGCACAGTCTTTATACCCATTTTTACCTCCAGTCCTCACAGCAGTCCTGTGACATGGGCGTTATTGTCCACCTCAGTTAGGAAACTGATTAGAGGTTTGGTCATCATCATTCAAGGGCGTGTGGCTAGAGAAGGGTGACCCCCGATGTGAGGCTGGGCTCCTGCCTCCTTGTAACTCCACCGAGCCCTGAATTCCTGGTACAGCTTTCTCCCCTCTCGACTCGGGACTCCCCAGTATGACGCCATCATTTTGAAGTTTGAAAGTGTTGGACATGTTCCATGTGATGGGGTGTTTGAACAGAATGTTCTCTAAACCACTGCTTCAGTTCAGCTTCGGGTTTTCTGTTCTCGAGGAAGTCACATGATGCAGCCTCCTCAACAGGACGGAGTAGGGAACAGACGGACCCAGTGACTGGCAAACGTGCCCCCCTGCCAGAACCCCAACCCAGGTGTTCCCCATTCCCAGCCCTCATATATAAGGGACAATCCTGAACTTTCTGAGAGCTCCAAGTCAATACATTTAATTCTGGAAAAGAAGGGAATTATGAATAACCAAGATTCTTATGACCACATCACCCGAGTCCCCTCCTCCGTGCATGGCTGCCATCTCCTCTTTCTGTCTCCCTTATAGGATACTTGTGATTGCATTTAGGGCTGACCCACATAATCCAGGAAAATCTCTCGTCTCAACATCCGTAATTTAATCATGTTTAGTCACAGCCAAGACCCTTTTTCTGAATAACAGGACATGTATAGGTTCCAGGAATTAGGACCTCATATCTTTGAGGGCCATTATTCAGCCTATTGTACACCCATACTGGTTTATAACTTTACAACATTACAATGATTTACAACATTATTCAAAAAATTTTTTAACAAGTTAAAAGTAAAATTCACCCCAAAGATACACAGTGAAGTTAAGAAATAGTTGTAAATTATTGTCATCTCTACCACACATCTTCCCTAAATTCTCTCTTTACCTTCCCAACATCTCCATGAAGACAAATTTTATGCTTATTTCACAGATCAGCAGCCAAGTGACTGTTGAAGGCTCAGGGATCACATAGCACACTCATGTCTATATTTCCAGCTGATGACTGTTTTGACTGACATATTTGACAGACATATGAGAAGGCTGGACTGGTAATACCTTAACAGAGAACAAAGTCAGGCATATAAACCAGTGCTGGGAAGCTAGATGATCCCTCTTCTGTTGTAAGAACATAAACTAACTGAAGAATCACTTGTATTACCCCACGGGGTTCTCTGAGGACGAAATGAACCATAAAGCTCTTTACAACCAGCAGTTATTACATCCAAGAGTCTGGGCATGGTCTGTTTTTCCATTATAAGGAAGCCAGCTGTGAGGGTCACTGTAACATGCAAGGGAGTTGCTTAATGAGTATCTCACTGGCTTGTCTCTTTCTCAGTTATGTGAATGGCTCACCAAGCATGTCCCTACCCTTACTGGTCATTAATTTTTAAACTACCGAGTACTAGTCAGATTTCAAAAACACACACTTTTTGATGAAAACACGCTGCTCTTGTTAGTCTTCAGACCAGTTTAGGCCTCCCTTTACATGCTAACTTAGCACCTTCAACCTTCTCTTCATTTAAATAATCTGGTCAACTGTTCACAGTGAGATGGGCTGTGTGTGCTACGCCCAGAACACCCAGCATCTGCCTGGAGGTACAGCGCAGTCAGGCAGAGCTAATTGCCTACCTAATATCTCTTTGTCCCCTTGTTCATTAACGATACTCTAGTTTTCAGATGAGCATGATGCTACTCAGAATCAAGGACACATTTTCCAGCCAAGACAGCTGTAAGGTTTCCAGCCAACATAGGTACATACCATATATAACCGCAAAATGTTCATTATTGTAAAAATATCCTCACTGCCCCATCCCCATTCTAAGTTGCTTCCTTATCTCTTGGATTACCTCAACAAAACTCACAAAGAGGAGGAGGAAATCAAGATTTTCACCGAATTTCCCTTCAAAACTAGTCTGCAATCGTATATAGAGTATACTAAGAACATGAGATCCTTTCTGACACTACAGAAGGGAGAGATCCCGTCCTCCACTCTCCAACCCCGCTGCACAGAGAGAGCACCCACTTGCCTGAGTGCCACACGCAGTGCCATGTGGGTGGCCGGAGTGGGCGTGGAGAAGTGGGAGGTGGGAAACTGCCACGTGATAGAGTCTAGCAATTCTAACCCTTCAACGGCCCGTGTACAACATCCTCACATTCAGATTTATGTACACGTATATAAATAAAAGACCACCCTAATTAATAAACGATATTAAAAAGTTAAACCTTTGTCTTCGAGACAGACTAACTGCCCCGCCTTCCACCTGACAATACTATATACCAATACACACAGACACACAGACACACACACATACCAGTCATGGTAAATAAGAATAGCACCACTGTATTCATGGTGCCTGGAACAGTGTTTTATCAGTAAGATAAAACCTGGTAACTAATTAAAAAATTAAACATCTTATATTCCAGACAGCTTCCAGGTTAAATGATTACTAGCCTGATAGTGAGGAAATGTGCTTAAGACAGGTATGAGAAGGAAAAGCAATGAGAAGCAGGCAACAGCTCACTTATCACTTATAACAGCTTGTAATGGTGGTTACACTGGCCAAATAGTAAATTACTTTGGAGGAAGTTTAAATTCAGTCATCTTTTATATGATCTTCAAATATATCATCAGCTTCTTTTAAATGGGTGTTTGTCACTTTGGAGGCGGTGATAACATTCATTCTACTAAGGGAATGCCTGTTTAAAACCAAAAATAACTGAATTGTAATACTTCTCTGTGCTGCAAGACCAGTAACCCGTCAAAATTTCAGATATTTGGCAAGTATTCATTTAGGAAAATTCCACCTAATCACTTGATAGGCGTTCAGCAGAGCACCTTCGGTCTTCGCATTAGTACACATTCTCAACTTCTCCAAAGTTACCCCAGCAACCCTCACTAATTTGGCCTTGGCTAGATTTTTAAGAGGAGAAAAAGGTGAGTCTAAATATTAAGGACCAAATTGTCACAAAAATACTGTATCACCAAAGATTAAAACCAGAAAAAATTGTATATCCTGGGAGAATCATGGACAATCTTCCTGCTAGGCTGTGAGAAACTCAAAATTAAGATTCAAGGTTAAAATGTACTTTAAGTATGTCCAATATCTAAAACGCAACTGGAAAAGATCAGCCTCCCGCACGCCCCAATCCAGAAGCTACAGAGAACAGGAGGTGCCCGATAGTCTACACCTGCTGTCTCACCAGAGACACGTCCAGGGCTGAGCAGGGGCGCCTGGCCGAAGAGGACAGGGAGGTGCTCAGTGTTAAGGGACCTGCCCAGAGCTGCTCTGACACCCAACTCTGCCCATTTCTCCTATGACTAGAAACACGTTCAACCCCCAGTGAGCGCTTGTACTACACAGAGAATTGATTTCTATAAAAACCCCAAACACTAGGACCCTACTAAGGGCTTTAAGAACTAACCCATGCAAATGCTAATACTAGGCAGTTTTCACTAAAAAACAGGGAAAACTCGAATATTTGCTTACTCCCCAATGCAACTAAAATGTAGCAAAAAGAAGATTCTTTCCTTACCACACCACAGGGAATCAGAACCTATCACTAACGTAAAAGCATTTCAAAGTTATTACAGATAGGGTTTTGCTGTACGTGTCTATGTGTGTATGTTACTTAATAAATCTTTACATATCAAAAGGGCTCAAAATGTTCTACAAAAAGATACTTACGTAGGAAACATCATCATCTAGAGAACTGGGTTCTGAACTGGGCTCTGAAAATTACTTTGGTTTTCTTGCCCCTTTGACCAACAGCACCCTACCTTAGAATGCTAAAGGGAAAGCAGAGATCAAAACAATTTTTAAAAATAAAGAGTACTTTATAAGCCTCACACATCGAGCCGCGGCTTCACAGGGTGGAGAAGAGAATTCCATCTTCTGATGCCTACCAGTACACGGACATGGGGGAATACTCTGGAAAGGAATGAACATGCAGAGTTCAGATCTGGGAAGGAAAGCATCAAACAAATGGGAAGAGACCAGTTAGCGCTCTAGACACCCCTCCCCACCTGTGGGGCTTTCCAGAGCGACCTTCACACCTGCCCCTCCCATATCTGTAATGGCAGCTGGACTAGATTATTCCTATAAACCAAGGACAATGTTGGTACCTGGGTGAAGCAACCCCCTTAAGCCTTTATAGCACATGAAATTACATGCTCCATTTTGGGTTGTTTGAAGTTTTAGTTTGCTTTTTTTTTTTTGTGGTATGTGGGCCTCTCACTGTTGTGGCCTCTCCCATTGCGGAGCACAGGCTCCGGACGCGCAGGCTCAGCGGCCATGGCTCACGGGCCCAGCCGCTCCGCGGCACGTGGGATCCTCCCAGACCGGGGCACGAACCCGTGTCCCTTGCATCGGCAGGCGGACTCTCAACCACTGCGCCACCAGGGAAGCCCCCTAGTTTGCTTCTTTTGAGGCTTAGCTTAAACTTAGGTTTTAAACCAAGAAAGCAACCAACAGAACATCTGGAGTCCGAGCTGGAAGTCATTTTAACCACCACACCTTTGACAAGAACCTGCTGGAAACCAGGTGTCCAATGGAGCGACAGGAGAAGTAACCATGACCAGTGAGACAGCCTCTGCCCTCAAAGAACTTGCACCCCTAACACCCCAGAGTCAGGCAGGCTTCTCCCCTCTAACCGCACTGCAGCCCGCAGTTACTTTAATAACATAACCACAACACCTAGTTCCAGAAGGTTTCTCAAGAGAATAGAAGAGCTTTTATTATTTTCCCCTTTATCCTTGCCCATCCTGTGGCTCCTCCCGGTGGGCCTCTGAGGGGCTAAGGAGTTATCTATTTGGAGTCCTCTGCTCAAACCCTCAATTCTGCTTGGCTGGTGTGGGGTAGGGGTCGGGGGTGGAGAGAAGAGGCATTAGGACAAGCATAAGGGGACAGGATATTAAGACCGGGGCCCGGGAAGAGAGGTGCACACGTATCATTGATCTACAGGGGAGTGGGCGAGCGGAGGTGAGCCTAAATGAGCTTGATTTCAGAAGAGGTACCGTCCTGCTGCAGTGCTCCGGGTGGCAAGGAGAAAACATGCAGCCCTTCATATGCACCTGACCTGAAGAAGTGCAGTTTCTCTCTGCCCGTTACCTATAAGAGATGGCGACTAACTCCCAGCCCTGCCCAAGGTGGCAGGTGAAAGGCTCAACACTTTCTAACCACCTTATTTTTCCAGCTGAAGGAGATGGTATTTCTGCTAAGGATGATGTTTAAAAACTGGATTTGCTCTGCCAACATTGGTCAAAGTATTTTCCTCAATGGATGCTTTACTGTGAAAAGGTGTCATTCACCAGATGTGCATTTCCAGGTTTAAAAAGCAATTTCCTAGTCTCCCTCTGATATAAAGAGGGGTCTGTATGTTATACTGAAAATACTGTTTACAGAAGGAAGATTCCACCACGAGGCTATCCAGACATATTCATTCTTCCCCACATAAACCTACTCCACCTCTATTTATGCTAGACAGGAAATAAATGTGCAAACAACATCAATAAAAAGCAGCTGAAGGCACACATTCTTTGACTAAGTTGGGATGCCTGATTCACAGCTGTTCCTACTCCTGAAAATGTTTTTGTAATAAACAATGGCGTTTAAGAAGTATCTTGTTCCATGTTCCAACACTTTATAATTTACACCAGTACAGTGCTTGACTTTCAGCCTGCTTTTCCCTTTGTAACACTATGATGTAGGTGTGACCCGGTATCCTGGACCCCTTTCACAAATAAGGAGGCTGAGACATTGAGACTGTGCTTTGCTCAAGGTCACTCAGATGCTAAGAGAACCAGGACTAGGGAAAAGCAATCAACTCTGGTTTATACACTGTTTGAGAAGAACAAAGTCAGCATGTCACCGCCACACCTGACTTTCAGTCAAGGCCAAATTAAACATTGAGCCTGCTAATTTTATTTAGATAATGCTGCACTGACAGCTAAGAGACTGCATTTTCTGTTGCTTCTGCAGCTGTACACAATGAATTGTCCTGTTAAAAAAAATTCAGAAAATGTTGGCCTGGATAGAGAGAGAGCATCCTTCCTGGCCTTTGCAACAGTAGAGACTTTGTTTCTAGTCCCAGGTACTAAAGTGTCCGTATTGGGCCTATTTCCTTCTTCTGAGTGCTTGTTTTACTCTCCACCTCCTCCCTCCATCACCACCCAGTGTAATATTAAGCACTGTGGACAGGTCTTAATTTAACTCTTGAGTCTAAAAATAAGGTAGCCAATTTTGTTACAGTCCATCATTAAGTCCTTCATTAAGTAAGAGACCAGGACAAAAGTACTATGGATTTGCTGCCCACAGAGAGGCCTGTTGACCAACAGGTGACTTTCCAATCACCACCTTATCAGCAGCCATCTTAACATCATGGACAAAGTAAGAGACCATCAGAGGCAGAAGCTGAAATCACCCTTCTCCCTCCACAACCTCTCCCCACCACAGGTGCCATGGTATTATCCACTCGCCCCGGGGAAAGGTGAGGCAGGTGCACTGGGGCTAAAAACACAAGAAAGGGAGAATTCATTGCACGCCACTTAGTATTCCTGTAAGTATCTTAGCAAGTTCGTTTCTGTTCTAAATGTGAATATGGGCTTGCAACAACATGGAGGGACTTGGAGGATATTATGCTGAGTGAAATAAGTCAGACAGAGGAAGACAAATACTGTATGATCTCACTTACATGTGGAATCTAAAAAATACAACGAAAGAGAACAAACTAGTGGTCACCAGTGGGGACGGGGAAGCGGGGAGAGGCAAGAGAGGGGTAGGGGATTAAGGAGTACAATCCATTATGTATAAAATAAGTTACAAGGATATACTGTACAACACAGGGAATATAGCCAATATTTTATAATAACTATAAATGGAATATAACCATTAAAAATTGTGAATCACTATATAGTACACCTGTAACTTATATTTTACAGCAACTATACTTTAATTTAAAAAATAAATGTGAATTTGGGAAGGAAATTAAGGGAGAAAAATGTCAAGTCTGCTTCATTGGTGAATTCTCCGTTTCTACCCTCTGAAACCTTCACTTTGCTTCCAGTGTACACAAAACACATCTCTGCACCCTTGCTCATCTTCGCTTGGCATAGTCAGAAGTTCCTTCAGAGACCGCAGCTCCGTGGACTAAAGCACCAAGCGAATAGAGCCTGTCCTGTCCAATGCGGTGGCCCCCAGGCCATGTGTCCACTGAACATGTAATGTGCAGCTAGTCTGAATTGAGATGTGGGGGAAAAAAAAAGGCAGTAATATATTTCATTACTGGCTGTACATTGATTAATATATTGAAATGATATTTTATATATACTTGGGTTAAATAAAGTATATTAAAGTTACTTTCACCTGTTTCTGTCGATTTTTTAATGTGGCTACTAGAAACCCTGCCACTCCTGCACCCCTCCCCCTTCCAGCCCCAACTGAGCCTGCTTCCCCTTTGTTCTGCCTATATCCAGCCTGGGAGGCACATCAGGAATAAGACAGTAACGCTCCAACTAGTCCTTATTTCACCTATCGGTTTCTCAAAACCAACACACAGCTCCGCACCACATAAATGAATTTATGTTATTGTGCGACATAGCTGCTGGACTTCTGACCATCCCCGTCTATCATTTATGTTTGCTGAACCTTTGCTGATTCATCCTCGAGTCCGCCCTGTTGGTGTGTTTTAGACTGTAGGCAGTGCTGGTCCACAAAAAGCCTATTTCAATCCATTTGTGCAGAATGCATGCTTAGGAGGTGGGGGGGGGGGCTCTATCTACACAGACGGCCTTTAAAACTCCTATTCGACGGGGCTTCCCTGGTGGCTCAGTGGTTGAGAGTCCACCTGCTGATGCAGGGGACGCGGGTTCGTGCCCCGGTCCGGGGAGATCCCACATGCCACGGAGCGGCTGGGCCCGTGAGTCATGGCCGCTGAGCCTGCGGCTTCGGAGCCTGTGCTCCGCCACGGGAGAGGCCACGAGAGTGAGAGGCCCGCGTACCACACACACACAAAAAAAAACAACAACTCCTATTCCATTATCTCACGCGCACAGCAGCCACTAGAAAAACTGCCCCATGGAAATGGAAGGGTGAGCAGCACCCAGTCCTAGAGAATCCAGAGCTGTGAGAGGTGTGGCACGTGCACCACTGAATATCTGTGGATAACAGAGTGTATCTCGCACATGAGTGCCACCATTTGGGGACCACCATCTCCACAATAAAATGCCCAAGCACGGTCAGCTAGTCTGTGTTCCCCAAAGGGACCCATACAATTCAGAAGTGAAAATCATCAATTACCAGCAAGAGCTATTTAATGGAGAGAATCAGCACCCCTCACAAGGCTCCTCTACGCCAAATCACACTGGGTGAGAATCCCAACGTGGGACTCCTGAGATGACTACATCATTCACACAGGTAAACCAACCTCACCCGCTCTGTGCCAGGCCCTGTACAAAGCACTAGGGCTACTGAGAGTAAGAACGTCTTCCTCAAGGAGCTTCCTGATGGCTAGCCAAGGACAACAGGTGATAAAAGTCACCATCAACTATAATGAGTGCAACGGGAGCAGAACAAGGACGCATGGCAAAGCCCAGGAGGGAACGACTCACCACAGGAAGGTCTCCAAAGGGTCAGACAAGCGTGGGCCACGGAGCCAGCCTAAGGAGGTACCCATCGACTCCATGGGTACTACAGAGCCAGGAAGGGCTTTCAGCAGGAAAGACTTCATCAAACATGACTTCCTGGCTTCTCCCTAATCACATTAATACAATAAGCTGTAGATGTGATCTACACAAAGATCAGTGTTCTTCATCCAAGAGATGCCCAGGAAACAGCACCTCATAGTTACCAAACCAGGCTCAAGATAAGTGTAATAAGCATGCTGGTCCAGCTGCAGGGTGAACCCTGCTCGTGTCATGAGACAAACACAGTGGATCACGATCAGCATTTTCTGAAAAAATGAATTAGAACAGAACAGTAAATGTCAGGGTGTGTTGTATACACCAATGGTTAAGTGTTGCTCTGTGAATCTCTGTTCTTTAGTTAGACAGACATGCACACTTCTGCACATCATCTCACACGGGTATCTGGGGTCATGATGTAAAACTGTTTTACTCCGGGTCACAAGGTATTAAAGTCATTTCTTTTTTTTTTTTTTTTTTTGCGGAACGTGGGCCTCTCACTGCTGTGGCCTCCCCCGCCGCGGACCACAGGCTCCGGACGCGCAGGCCCAGCGGCCATGGCTCACGGGCCCAGCCGCTCCGCGGCACGTGGGATCCTCCCGGACCGGGGTACGAACCCGTGTCCCCTGCATCGGCAGGCGGACTCCCAACCACCGCGCCACCAGGGAAGCCCTAAAGTCATTTCTTAAAGTGTATGTCACAAGTAGTGAATTATTAATACATCAGTAACAGAGGATCTCTAATGGGCCCCTACCATAGTTAAATAAAGCTGAACTTGTTTTTGTATTGGTTTCAGTCTCCTGCTTAATGCCAACAGAAACGCTGACCCATAAGCAGTTTCAGGTAAGTCATTTGTCTCACTGAGTCCAAGAAGCAGTCCTCTTTATACACACCCCCGTAATCTATTCTAATCTAATTTACACACATTCCTTCAGATGTGTCTCTGGAACTCTTGACCTGTTATAAAAATGTAATTCTCCTCTAGTCTCAACTTTTTGTTTACACTTTCCCCACCTACTTGTTTTAACGGCAATCTGGCTTTTCCTTCACAATACCACTTCTCATAAACCAGGGATGATGGTTCCCCAAATTTCCTTAACTCGCAGGACCAAAGAAGGGAGGGTCATTCATCACCATTCCCATTGAACTTTCTTCCAGGCCATGTCCTGTCACCTCCGTTCCAAGATCTCTCCCCGCACCTCACTCCTGTCTCATTCCGCAACCTTGTCACTCTTCTCCATCCTGATCCATGACTTTCCTTTCTTGCCATAATCACTGTGTACCTCCCATGCCCACCTCTGTTTGGAGGCTTCAAGAAGGTGGATGAGGGCTTCCCTGGAGGCACAGTGGTTAAGAATCCGCCTGCCAATGCAGGAGACACGGGTTCGAGCCCTGGTCTGGGAAGATCCCACATGCCGCGGAGAAACTAAGCCCGTGCGCCACAACTACTGAACCTGTGCTCTAGAGCCCGCGAGCCACAGCTACTGAGTCCATGTGCCACAACTATTGAAGCCTACGTGCCTAGAGCCTGTGCTCCACAGCAAGAGAAGCCACCGCAATGAGGAGCCTGCACACTGAAACGAAGACCCCAACACAGCCAAAAATAAAAACAAATTAATTAATTAAAAAAAAAAAAGGTGGACGATCTTGGGAATACCCAAAAGCACAGTTCAGAGATTTCCTCCTCCACCTAAAGATTTCACCTCCATTCTACTCACACTGCACACAAGCCCCACCACACCTTGGACCTTATCACTACCCAGAGATACTCCACCTTTAAGATCTAGGCTTCCAAACCTCTGGCTGTAGCTTTCTGTTTACCTACTTTTCCACTTCCTTATTCCTTTAGGTCCTGCCCTTCATCCTCATCAGAGCTAGTTCTCTGACTCTTGCTACTGCCCTCCATCTTACCCATACTGGCTTCATGAGCCTCCTTGTTGAATTGGGACCTCAAGGCCACCCAATGTCAATGATGCTCACATTAACACCCTGGGGTCCCTGTTTCTTTCTTTCTTTTTCTTTTTCTTTTTTTTTTGGGGGGGCCATACCTCATAGCATGCGGGATCTTAGTTCCCTGACCAGGGATCGAACCCATGCCCGCTGCAACGGAAGCACGGAGTCCTAACCACTGGACCGCCAAGGAAGTCCCTGGGGTCCCTGTTTCTATGACTTTCTCGGAACCAACATGCCAATCCCTGAGCCTAGTTACCCCGTTCATCTTCTCTCAGCTTGGAAAAATTCCCAGGAACATGCTGATTGACTCTATGAGGAAAACTGAGAACTTTAGTTGGCTCTTCAAAACTGCCCAAGCTTTCAATCCAACCCTGGCTGATGCACGATCACTTTCTCTACAGCAGCTGTTTTCATTTCTCCATTCTCCCATCCTTCTCCTTCTTATATCAGCAGATGACTACCCTCAATACCCTTCCTCTTTCCATCTCATCACTGAGGAAGAGATGTCCATGTTCTTTTCATCTGAGCAGGGGTGGGAAAGCTGGAGCTGCTGAGAGGCACCATCAGTCAGAGATGAGAGCGTAATTCTCAAACCTCAGTGTGCATCAACCTTTACCTGAGTGATTTGGTTTTTTTAATCTGTGGTGGAGAATTTTTTAATTATTTGTTTATTTATTTATTGAAGGATAGTTGATTTACAATGTTTCAGGTATACCGCAAAGTGATTCACTTATATATACATACATATATATGTACATATATTCTTTTTCAGATTCTTTTCCATTATAGGTTACCTGAGTGATTTGTTAAAATGCAGACTCCAGGGCCCTAGAGATGGATTTGCAGGGTCTGGAGCAAACCCCAGAAGCCTGCATTTACACGCACACCCCTGTGACCCTTATGCAGGTGGTAACTGAATTTGAGAATCACTGTTCAAAGTCATCCTCTCACTCAGATGATGGAGCTGCCTCAACTTCTGCCCTGTGAAATACCAGAGACAGGAACAGCTGGATATTACAAATTATTTGAAGAGAAAAAAAAAAAGTCAATGAACATTTAAGCCAAGCAAGACTGAATGAGGAGAGTATGGAAATGACAAGAACTGTGAATTCTTGAATTCTTATTCTAGCACCTAAATGGGTTCAAATTTCTTAGCAAAAATGAAAGATATATGACAAAAATGTACAAATGGCTAAGTCCCCCACCCTAAGAATTCAATGTTTCACTAAAAGCAAAATAAACTGAATTTACCAAACAATAAGCTTAATATTCATTTTTATTTCTGTGTATTTTCACCACTGAGCTTTCTACTAATACTTTTTCTGATCAGCATGACTTAGAATCATGGGAGAAAAGAGTTGTCAACAGCCAGGAGACCTTTATCCTAATCCCAAATCTGCCACTTACTCTACCATTGAATGAAGTTGATGAGCTTCTCTGTGCCTCAACGTCCCCATATACAAAATAAGGGTTTGCACTCTTAGAGGAAAACAAAAATGTTCAGACCAAAAAGCCAGTGGAAGACCGTCCTACAAATGCAAGGCAAGAGAAAAATCACTGTGTAACAAGCTTGTACCAATATTTTCCTCCACCAGCCTTGCTTGGAGTCCCTCTATGCCTTGAATGATGACACTGTTCTATGACTTTTAAGCATCACAGCATGAGGCAGCATCTGGTGGGGAGATTCATACAGGAAGGAAGAGACCTCAGCAGTGTTTGCTCTTCATACCTTTTGATGTTTCAACAAAAAAGCAAAGCATTCTTTCAAACCAGTCATAACAGTGGCAGAACCAAAATGACAAGCGATGAATTGCATGTAGAATCCAGTCACAACCCAGAAGAAAGATGCACCAAAACTATCTTGAGTGAGAAGAGAATAACATCTACATCACTGAAAAGTGCAAATTCCTACTAAAACTTTAAGAAGACGGATAGAAAGAGACAGAGAGAAGAAAGGGAGGGAGGGAGAAGACAAGGTAAATTCTTCCCAGAACAAACTATTAGTAGTAGTCACAGTTAAAATAAAACCAAAAACAAACAAGTAAGCAACAGAAAAGGGAAAAAAAGAGACCGAAAAAGAGAAACAGAAAGACAATGTATGGCCATATTTTGCTAATTCTACCAAAACTCAAGAACTGAGAACGGATCAAGAATGAGAACAATGCTGTGCGGCGTGACCAAAAAGGAAAAAAAAAGAAAAAAGAAAAAAAAAGAATGAGAACAAAGCTAGTCCACATAGAACCTAGAAACCAAGACCACCCAAACCAAGGTTTTGAACTTAAGACATGATCAAAACACATGAAGAAATAAAGAAGTCAGACAGTGTTAGCCTTTAAGCACACAGGTTTTGAAGTCAGACAGGCTGAGTTGGAATACAGTTTATGTTGCCAGTTAACCGTGACCTTAGAAAAATTACTTAAGTTTTTCCAGGACTCAGATTCTCCACCTATAAAATGGGAATAACCCTGTGTAAGTTGATTGCTCTGGGCACCACGCCTGGTGACTAGACACTCAGTGTGATAACCCCTGTAGTAAAGAATGTTTGAGACCATGGAAAATTCCAAACACCTCCCAGCTCTCCAGCTTCAAAAAGCCTGAGAAACAAATGTGACCTTTGGGATCAAATGTCAGTTGCTCAACTTCTCCTTGGCTGGAAAAGATTCATATTGATTATTTGTATTTAAAAATATCAGTGCTCTGAGATGTTATGCTTTCATCTGTCAGATCACACCTGACTGGCGCTTATCCAACATAAACCCAAGGTTAGAACTCAAAATCTGTGAAATTAAAAACAAAAGTCTCCCAACTCTGTGTCCCAACCCCAGGCTTGGCTGATAATCCCGCTGAGTCTAGATCTGCCCCAAGGCATTTGACCTCCCAGTGTCCTCTGTTCCCTAAATCCAGTCCCTTGTCAAACCCTATGGCTTCTCCCTTTATAACCTTAATGTCTGTGCCTCCCACTCCTGCTCCACAATCTCTGGTCACTGCCCAGCTGGATGGCAGCCCCTGAGGCTCCAGCCACAAGCACCACACCCCGGCAGGCAGGGCTGGCTGGTACCCTGTCTCCTCTGGTTCCACTGAGACAGCCTATTGCGCCTCACCCTCTCCCAGGCTATGCCCCATGACCTTCTTCTCACAGGTTACCCCCTCTCCCTACCATTGGGATGTGCCTTGCTGGGTCGAGCCCATGCCTGCCAAAAAGGTCCTGTGTCTCTCTGGCCTATGACTCCCGAGGCCAGCCGGTTAGAAGGCAACCCCAAACAGACCAGTCCTCAGCGGCAGGCCCTCCCCTTGTAGAAGCCAGACCCTGAGAAGGGCCCCTGCTCTCAACTCAGCTGCGCCCCCTGCCCCACCAGCCTGCCAGCAGCTGCACGGAGCAACCCCGCCCTTCATCTCGTCCCCCTGGTCGGCAGAAGTGAGGGCAGAGTCAGGGAGAGAACAAGGAAGAAGGGGGAAATGAAGAATTACCATAGAAACATGAAAGCTATTTATGGTTTGAAAATGCAGTTAGGAATTTCTTAAAATTTCATTAACGTTCTGTACAGAGCAGCAACATGTCTCTCAATAAGTTGATTACCAAGAAAGATATTTCCCTCCCAATTCCAAATTTCTATTAGCATTGCTTATGAACACAGCCATGGGCAGCATCCTTAGGAATAAAGACAGTGAGGTCCAAAAGTGCAGAGGAAACCCAGAGGATTCTCTAAAGCATTCTCCAGTCCATAGATTCTTTTTCTTAAAGTATGTAATCATAAATACTCAGAGTTAAGCAATCCTACACCCCAGGCTCTCCCTTGCTTAAACATTCGTAACATTTCTCCTTTCAAAGCTGATTCTCTAACTCACTACTGGGTAAGGCCAGAGCTTGAGGCTTGATCTAATCAATGAGGTGTCCTTTTGGTATCTGAGTTGTAAGCATTGACACAAAAGGAATCACACCCGTGTTTTGTTTCCTTTCCAGGGCACATACAAAACTGTCCCAGACTCGCTAATACAAAGAACAGCTTGGCTCACATAAAGAGCTCTTTGAAGATAATATTTCTAAACAAGCCCATCACCAAGGGAAGGCTTTTTCGCTTTGTTTATTTTCAGAGGTAAGACAGAAAAAGTAAGCACAGCAAAAGATTTGTATGCATTTTCTCATTCCTTAAAAAAGGAATATTGTATTTCAGGAACTTTCCTTGGGAAACACAATAGCAACCCCATTCATAACTACTTGCTCAGCTGCAATTTGCAAACTCCCCCTCCATTTCTTGCCAAGATTCCCTCTCCCATCCCTGACCTTCATAACAGCTCCAGCTGGATTACCTTCCTCAATCCCCAAAGAGAACCCACTATCTTCAATTTTGCACAGTTGTCCTAAAAAACTGAAGTTCTTAAAATAGACTTATTTTCATTATTTAAATATATTTTGCAGAGATTAATATGAAATCTACTCAGCAGTATTAATTCTTTTGGAAAGGCAACTCCTTTCATTTAAACAGCGAGATTTCCGGCATCAGAGAGAACTTTCAAAGTCCATATAAATAGCAGACTTGTTTGCCTCATTTCAGCAAAATTCGCACTGCAAAGAAGCTATCAAGTTAGCTTTCAGGGCCTACCTGAAAAGAAAACTTAATCCATTTAGTATTATTTAATATGGTAGAGGAAGGAACAACTTAGTTTAAAATGGCTCACAATTCAAAAACATCAAGGCATAAATAACCTTAGTACCATCATCATTTAGACCAAGTCATCATCTAATTCCTGGTTTGGTTTATGACAGTAATAAAGTCTATTCCCCTCACCCCCCAAACACGCACAAACTGACCCTTTCTGGAGTCAATTTCAAAAGGCTACGTACACACCCTGTAGAAGGCAGCTTCTAAGGTGGCCCTCAGTGATCCTCACCTTCTTGAATTCATCCATTTGTGTAATCCTTTCCCCTTGAACACAAGACAGATTTAGTAACTTGATTCTAATGAATAAAATACAGCAAACTACGGGATGTCATTTTTGAGAACAGGCTACAACAAGACTGGCTTCTGCCGTATGTGCCCTTTCCTGCTCTCGGGCTCGTTCACCCTGATGGAAGCCAGCTGCCACAGTGTGAGCTGCCCTAGGGAGGGCCCATATGTCAAAGGAAGCCTCTGGACAACTGCAGAGGAGGACTAGGTCCTCAGTCCCAAAGTCTAGCTGCCAACACCAAGTGAGTTTCTGGAAGCAGATCTGCCCTGCCTGAATCTCGAGAGGACCACAGCTTTGTGAGAGACCCAGAACCAGGGGACCCAGGAAGCTCTGCACAGATTCCTGACCCTCAGAAGGGAGATCGGCTCAGTGCTTTGTGACCACCTAGAGGGGTGGGATAGGGAGGGTTGGAGGGAGACACAAGAGGGAGGAGATATGGGGACATATGTATATGTACAGCTGATTCACTTTGTTATACAGCAGAAACTAACATACCATTGTAAAGCAATTATACTCCAATAAAGATGTTTAAAAAATAAAATAAAAACAAAGAAAAATAAAACAAACAAAAAATTTGTCACTTAAGTCACTAAGTTTGAGAGTAATTTGTTACACAGTCATGGATAACGAATACATATGCCAGACATCCTCTGCCCTCCTGCCACCATTATGATTAGCTCTCCATGACATCATCTAAACCCTTCAGCCTGTAGAGAAACACACCTCCTAGGGTGAAGAGCCACTTTGTAAAGCAGTTATCTCTCTTTTTTGAGATATGCCCTAAAAATATGTGTTTTTCATTTTTCCTTCATTGCCATTAATATTAGTGTTTTGAGACTTAATTAAGAAGTCTCTATGCACAGACTTCATCATTTTATAAACTGTGAGCAATAATTTCAGCCACAGTCATTTTAATACACAAGCTACCTCTTCCTCTCTTCATTCATTGAAAAATACTCTATACTCTTTTCTGGATATCTTCTAGTTTACTGTAGTGGCATTAAGTTGTCTAGAATTACTAGACAGTGGGTCAGTGGGTCACATCTGACTATAATATAGAATCTTCCATCAAGACAAATATAAAATTTGACCTCCAGGCTGACAGTCTAACCAAATCATCTAGAATCCTGTCTACCATGAATCTAATTCGTATCCTACTTGTTACCTCCAGGAGAACTAAAACATACAGGAAACAGAATACAATCAATCCTCATTAGTGACAAAAATTCAATGCTGGGCATTAAGTAATTCATTCAAATATGGGGGAGACACGATGTCACGGATACCTTATAATTGGGGTATCTGACCCAGATGGTGATGTCAGAGAAGGATTCCCTGAAAAAAGCGAGCTTCCATCTGAAGACAGAGCAGAGTCTCACTCAATAATGAGGAAAAGGAAGCAGCACACACAAACATCCCGTGTAGGAGAAAACATGGAAATGAAAAGGGGTCAACGTGGCTGGAAGATAGAGCAATAGGGAACAGGGCACATGATGAAACTGGGGAGGCTGTAAGGACTGGACTATGCAGAGCCTATGAGTCCCTAAAGCAGTTTGGGTTTTATCCTGAGTATTGAGAAACCACTGGAAGATTTTGAACCGATCAGAATTTTGAAAAGATTCATCTGATAAAGAACTGAAGCAACCAGAGGTGTGGGGAAACCAGTTAGAGACCACTATAGCAACCTAGCAAGTGATGTTGGAAGCCTGCAGTAGGTTGATGGTGGAATAGAGAGGTGAATACACGAGAGAGATTTAGGAGGATGGTGGGTTAGATACAGGGAGATACCCATGCACACACATACAGAGAGATTAATAAAGCAAACAAAAGTGAAGGAAGGAATTTTAAACTCATGAGTAAAAGCTTTAACCCCATAGCAGTGAGCTTTTTTGAGCACAGAATTATTAGTTGTTTGGTCTCCATCTCCCAAAGTGACCCTATTGTGCCTGTTTCCACACGGTGGATGCTCACAAAAAAATTGGTAAACGGTGTTTAGACATCTCATGTATGTTTGGAGTACCTTCTGTACGCATTTTATCTGCTAAATACCATTTAATCACATTCAACAGCTTTACTAAGGACCTCTCCAAGCCAGGCTGAGCGAAGGAACTTTTCTTTAATAACAGCTTTAATGAGCTATATATACAACTGACTCTTTCAAGTGTACAATTCAGTGGTTTTTAGTATACTCAGAGAGTTGTGCAATCATCACCATAATCAATTTTAGAAGATTTTGGTCCCAGCAAAAAGAAACTCATACCATTAGCACCACTCCCCAACCCCCCAATCCCACCAGCCCTAGGCAACCACAAATCTACTTACTGTCTCTATGGATTAGCCTATTCTGGGCATTTCATATAAACGCAATCATAACAATATGTGTGGCCTTTTGTGTCTAGCTTCCTTCATTCAGCATATTTTCAAGGTCCACCCACGTTGTAAGTATGTATCAGTACTTCATCCTTTGTTTTTTAAGATTATTTTTTGAGAGCAGTTTTAGGTTCACAACAAAATTGAGGGGAAGGTACTGAGGTTTCCCATATACCCACTGCCCCCAAAGACATGCACAGTCTCTCCCATTATCAACATCCCCCGCCAGTGTGGAACATTTGTTTTAACTGATGAACTTACATTGACATATCAATCACCCAAAGTCCACAGTTACATTACAGTTCACTCTTGTTTCTATATATTCTATGGGTTTGGACAAATGTATCATGACATTTATCTATCACTGTGGTATCTTACAGAGTATTCTTACTGCCCTAAAAAATTCTCTGTGCCTCTATACTCATCCTTCTCCCCGCAACCACTGATATTTTTACTGTCTCCACAGCTTTACCTTTTCCAGAATACCAAATACTTGGAACTATATAATATGTAGCTTTTTCAGATAGCCTCTTTTCACATCATAATATGCATTTAAGGTTCCTCTGTGGCTTTTTATGGCTTGATAGTTTATTTCTTTTTCGTGCCGAATAATATTCCATTGTCTGGATGTACCAAAGTTCATTTATTCATTCATCTACTGAAGGACATCTTGATTGCTTCCAAGTTTTGGCTGTTATGAAAAAAGCTTCTATAAACATCCATATGTAGCTTTTTGTGTGGACATAGCCTTCACTCCACTGGGTAAACAGAAGGAGCACAATTGCTGGGTCATATGGTTAAGAATGCGTTTAGTTTTGTAAGAAACTGTAGAACTATATCCCAAAGTGACTGTACAATTTTGCATTTCCACAAGCAACAAATGAGAGTTCTGTTGCTCCACATCCTCGTCAGCATTTGGCGTTGTCAGTGTTCAGATTTTGGCCATTCTGGTAGGTGTGTAGTGGTGTTTTGTTGTTGTTTTATTTTGCATTTCCCTGATGACCTATGATGTGGAGCATCTTTTCCTATGCTTATTTGCCATCTATATATCTTCTTTGGTGAGGTGTCTGTTAAGGTCTTTGGCCCATATATTAATCAGGTTGTTTTCTGACTGTTGGGTCTTAAGAGTTCTTTATGTATTTTGGATAACATTCTTTATCAGTGTGTCTTTTGCAAATACTTTCTCTCAGTCTGTGGCTTGTCTTCTCATTCTCTTGACATTGTCTATTGCAGAGCAGAAACTTTTAAATGTAATGAAGTCCAGCTCACCAATTCTTTCTTTCATGGATCATGACATTGGTGCTATATCTTTTTTTTTTTTTTTTTTTTTTTGCAGTACGCGGGCCTCTCACTGTTGTGGCCTCTCCCGTTGTGGAGCACAGGCTCTGGACGCGCAGGCTCAGTGGCCATGGCTCACGAGTCCAGCCGCTCCGTGGCACGTGGGATCCTCCCGGACCGTGGCACGAACCCGTGTCCCCTGCATCGGCAGGCGGACTCCCAACCACTGCGCCACCAGGGAAGCCCGGTGCTATATCTTAAAAGCCATTGCCAGGGACTTCCCTGGTGGTCCAGTGGGTAAGACTCCGTGCTCCCAATGCAGGGGGCCAGGGTTCGATCCCTGGTCGGGGATCTAGATCCCACATTCATGCTGCAACTAAAAGTTCGCATGCCACAACTAAAGATTCCACACGTCACAACTAAGACCCTGTGCAGCATGCATGCATGCATGAATGAATGAATAAATAAATAAAGCCATTGCCATACTCAAGTTCATCTAGGGTTTTCTCCTTTACCATTAGCCTCTGGGAGTTTTATAGTTTTGCATTTTACATGTTGATATGATCCATTTGAGTCAATTTTTGTGAAGGGTATAAAGTCTGTGTCTAGATTTCATTGTCTGCATGTGGATGCCCAGTTGTTCCAGCACCATTTGTTGAAAAAGACCATCTTTGCTCCACTGTATTGCTTTGCTCCTTTGTCAAAGTTCAACCGACTGTATCTACAGGGGTCTATTTCTATGCTCTCTATTCTGTCTCACTGATCTATCTGTCCATTTTGTCACCAGTACCACACTGTCTTGATTACTGTAGCTTTATATTAAGTTTGAAGTCGGGTAGTGTCATTCCTCCAACTTTGTTCTCCTTCAATATTGTGTTGGCTATTCTAAGTCTTTTGCTTCTCCATATAAACTTTAAAATCCAGTTGTTGATATCTACAAAATAACTTTCTGGGATTTTGATTGGGATTGCATTGAGGCTATAGATCAAGCTGGGAAGAACTATCTTGACAATATTGAGTCTTCCTATCCATGAACATGGAATATCTGTTTATTTAGTTCTTTGATTTCATTCATCAGAGTTTTGTGGTTTTCCTAATATAGATCTTGTATACATTTTGTTAAATTTATACCTAAGTATTTCATTTGGGGGAATGCTAATGTAAATGGTAATATATTTTACTTTTAAATTCCACTTGTTCATTGCTGGTACATAGGAAAACAATCGACTTGTATGTTAACCTTGTATCCTGCAAGCATGTTATAATTGCTTATTAGTTCCAGGATTTTTTTTTTTATTCTTTCAGGTTTTCTATATTGTTGATCATGTCATCTGCAAACAAAGATAGATTTTATCTTCCTTTCTAATCTGTATATCTTCTATTTCCCTTTCTTGTTTTATTGCATTAGCTAAAACTTCCACTATAATATTGAAAAGGAGTGATGAGGGGGAATACCTTTGGCTTGTACCTGATCTTAGTGGGAAAGTTTCAAGTTTCTCACCAGGAAGTATGATGTTAGCTGTAGGGTTTTTGTAAATAGTCTTTCTCAAGTTCAGGATGTTTCCCTATATTCCTACTTTACTAAGAATTTTTATCATGAATAGGTATTGAATTTTGTCAAGTGCTTTTTCTGCATCTAATGATATAATCATATGATTTTTTCTTATTTAGACTGTTGATGTGATGAAGCACAATAACTGATTTTCAAATGTTGAACCAGCCTTGCAAACCTGGGATAAATTCCACTTGGTTGTGATTTATATAGTTCTTTTTATACATTGTTAAATCTGATTTGCTAATACTTTTTTATAGCTGAATAATGTTTCATTATATGGATATATCACACACTGTTTATCCATTCATCAGTAGACAGACATTTGAGTTGTTTTCACTTTTTGCTCTAATGAATCACACTTCAGTGAACATTTGTGTGCAGGTTTTTGTGTGGACATAGGTTTTCAATTTTCTTGGGGATATACCTAGTGGTGGAATTGTTGGATCATATAGTAACTCTCTATTTAATTTTTTGAGGAGCTACCAGACTGTTTTACAAAGTAGCTCCACCATTTTACAATCCAACCAGCAATGTACGAGGTTTCCAATCTCTCTCCATCCTTAAAAAGACACTTGTGATTTCATTCTTTTAGATTATAGCTATCCTAGCATGAAACGGTATCTCATTATGGTTTTGATTTGCATTTCCCTGATGACTGATGTTAAGCATCCTCTCCTGTTCTTATGGTTCATTTGTGTATCTTATTTGGAAAAATGTCTATTCAGAAACTTTGCCCATTTTTAAATTAGGCTATTTACTTTTTATGGTGCGTTGTAAGAGTTCTTTATATATTCTGAATACAAGTCTCTTATCAAATATATGATTTGCAAATATTTTTCCCCATTCCATGAGTTGTCTTTTCAATTTCTTGATGGCATCCCTTTGAATAAAAAAGATTTAATTTTCATGATGTCTAATTTATCTAGTTTTCTTTTTTTGGCTTGTGCTTTTGGTGTCAAGTCTCAAAAACACTGCCTAACCCAAGGTCACAAAGATTTACTGCTGTGCTTTCTTCTAAGAGATTTACAGTTGTGGTTCACACATTTAGATTAACAAAACCATTTAAAGATAATTTTTGTATATGGTATGAGGTAGGGATCCAAATTCATTTTTATGCATGTATATATCCAGTTGTCTCAGCATCATTTGTTGAAAAGACTGTTTTTCTTCCCCACTGAATTGTCTTGATTGAATGATTTTTAGATTAAACTAAGCTTGCATTGCTGGGATAAATCCCACTTGATGGTATACAACCCTTTTTAGATGTTGCTGAACTCAGTTTGAGTTTGTTGAGGATTTTTGTATTTGTATTCATAAGGGATACTGGTCTGCAGTTTTCTTGAGGTACCTTTAGTTTTGGTATCAGAGTAATACTGGTCTCAACAGAATGAGTTAGGAAGTGTTCTCTCCTCTTACATTTTTTGGAAGAGTGGGAAGTTTTTTTGAGTATTGACTCAATCTTTTTTACTTGTCTTACATCTATTCAGTTTTTAAAATTTCTTCTTGAGTCAGTTTTAGTAGTTTGTGTCTTTCTAGGAATCTGTACATTTCATCTAGGTTAACTAATCTGTTGGCATATCATTGTTCATAGCATTCCGTCAACATCCTTTTTATTTCTATGGTGTTGGTAGTGATATCCTCCTCTGAATGAAGCAACTTTTAAATGGTCTGAGATTAATGATCACAGAATCTTGAAAGTAATAAAACCAAAATTAAAGATATACTGGACTCTTACAATTCTAAATTTTAAAAAATTTTGAGTTACAGGACATACAGGCTAGGTATCCTTCCAGTTCTCTCCCTTGGAAAGAAAAAATAGAGGCACAAAGACAGACCCAATACCTCTCTACTTGAAATGCACCAAAGTCAGTTCAACTGAAATAAACAAGAAACAGTTCCTAGCTAAATTTTCACATTCTAAGTGTACCATTCAGTAGAAATTCAATATTCTAAGGCAACTACACTCACATGAACACACACGTGCATGCACTATAATAAACCCGGTATGATAAATTCCTAAGGCATTAACACTGTAAAAGAGTCAGGCAATAAACCCTTTCAAATAAATAACTTTTTGAATACTAACTCACCCCTTCATTTATTTCCTGAGTTCAGGACCATCGAATTCTGTATACTATGCTTTCTGAAATCATAGCAAACATATCTATTAATAGCCACATAATTTTTACATACTTCATAACCAAAAAGCAGCTTCCCTGAAAGTCATAAGAAGTGTTCAGATATTAATAAAAGATTCATAAATACATATTACATCTAATGTCTCCTTGTAAGATAAATTTATGAAAACCATCCTAGAGGAAAAGCTGTGTATTTTACAATCTATTCTTTCAACAAAACTATTCCTAAGGAAGCTTTCTTCAAAGAATTTGGGCTAATTGTTATGTTGACTTTTTTTTTTTTTCTTTAAACTTTGTCTTTTAAAAAAAAATTTATTTATTTTTGGCTGCATTGGATCTTCGTTGCTATGCGTGGGCTTTCTCTAGTTGCTGTGAGCAGAGGCTACTCTTCGTGGCGGTGCACGGGCTTCTCACTGCGGTGGCTTCTCTTTGTTGCAGAGCACGGGCTCTAGCACACGAGCTTCAGTAGTTGTGGCGTGCGGGCTTAGTTGCTCCGTGGCATGTGGGATCTTCCTGGACCAGGGCTCAAACCCATGTCCCCTGCATTGGCAGGCAGATTCTTAACCACTGCACCACCAGGGAAGTCTTTTACGTTGCCTTTTTGAAATCAAAATTTAACTACAGAATTTTTGATGACAAGCTTCCAAGCTATCTTGATACCACTTTGATACATTCAGAAGAAAACTATGCTTATGTTATCACCATACACCTGACTGGTACTATAGTTCACAGAACACTTACACCTTTTTAGTTGATTTTTAGAAGAAAAAACAAAAAAAATCCATGAAGTAAGTAGGGCAGGTAGTGGTAACATCTTTATCATCCCTTACAGGGGAGACAAAACTGAAGTTCTGACAGGTTAGATGACCTGTCCAAGGTCACAGAGCTCAGAATTGGTGGACCTAAGGCCAGGAAATTCAGTCTACTAACTCCCACTCACACCCCTTCCCCTCCATGTCACACTGATCCCCACTTGTAGAACCCAGGAGGCAAAAACTTAGAACGCAAAGTGCGTGTCAGGAGGAAGTTTCCACTAACTCTCCTTAAACTTTTTCATTGAAAGCATGTTTACTTTGATTTTTTACATTTATTTTTTATTTTTATTTATTTTTTATTTTTATTTTTTGGTGGTACGCAGGCCTTTCACTGTCGTGGCCTCTCCTGTTGCGGAGCACAGGCTCCAGACGCGTAGGCTCAGCGGCCATGGCTCACGGGCCCAGCCGCTCCGCAGCATGTGGGATCTTCCTGGACTGGGGCACGAACCCGTATTCCCTGCATCAGCAGGCGGACTCTCAACCACTGCACCACCAGGGAAGCCCTGATTTTTTAAAAATAAACGTATTTATTTATTTATGGTTGCATTGGGTCTTCGTTGCTGTGCGTGGGCTTTCTCTAGTTGCAGAGAATGGGGCTACTCTTCGTTGTGGTGGGCAGGCTTTTCATTGTGGTGGCTTCTCTTGTGGAGGACGGGGTGTAGGTGCGTGGGCTCAATAGTTGTGGCACGTGGGCTCCGTAGTTGTGGCTCGTGGGCTCTAGAGCACAGGCTCAGTCGTTGTGGTGCACGGGCTTAGTTGCTCCATGGCATGTGGGATCTTCCCGGACCAGGGCTCGAACCCGTGTTTCCTGCATTGACAGGTGGATTCCCAACCACTGTGCCACCAGGGAAGTCCAGCATGTTTATTTTGAATGTCTGTGAATCCCTCTCCCTATATAACTTTAGCCACAATTTGACTAAAAGCATGTTTTTAATAATCTTAGACTGACAGTGAGTCTTCAGTGACTTGCAACCTAACTGTCAACTTCCAGACACATTAAAAACCTTAAAAACTGAGTCTTTAGAGCTTAGAGCTACATGGCTCTGTTAAAACATTAAACAACCTTGGAAAACCCCCTTTTAAGCAATTTTGAGGCCAAATTAGTGCATGTGTCACTGAATGTTCTTCTACAAAATATGGATTAGAAACCTCATTCTTCTAGCTCTGTAGGTAGCTATTTATCAGTGATCAGAGATAATTAACACCAATGACCATTAAACTCAATGTTTATTTTCTACAGAGATGAGAGAACTGGAACATATCTGTCCATGAAACAATACTGTTGCTTGATCACAGCACAAAGCATTAAATCAGAATCTAACCCATGGCATATGGGCACTGCAGTATGCACTCAGCAAAGGACAAAGTTCTGATTCCCCTGATACCGAGGCCGAAGTGCAAATACTTTATCTTCACTTTCTCCTTGGAGAATCCAACATTGACTTGTAATCTAAAAAGTCTAAAAGAGTCAGTGTGATTTTAGAGACAACATATCCTAAGTGGTCACACACCCATGGGTTAAAAAGGAGACTGCTGTCATAAACCTACTCTCCAGCTTAGTGAACGATGGACTTCAGTCTGAAATGCTATTTTTCTACTGGGTATATAGGAATATATAATTATACATTAATTAATAAGAGTAGTAATAATCATTGGGGTAGAGTTGGGGAAAAGATATGAGGAGGCTCTGGAGGAAAAGGAAGTTGATTTAAGTCTCTGCTGCTTCCCCACAACCATGCCAGAGAGATGAGAAATTCTGAAATAATCTGCAATTTGTCTAGAGATTTCCTAGGAGGCTCTAAGGAAGAAAAAGGAACAGTTGCCTCCCTAGTGCCTTGACCATGACTGTGGTAGCAACTTTTTCTCAGTTCTGCCATTTACAAAACACAGGTGGTTCTTTTCCAATTACCTTACTACCAAAAAGGCTGCAAATGAGTTATTAAAAATACAGTACCCCAAAGCTCATCTCCAAGAGAAGGTGCACAAATAGACTAAGTTTGAATCTTACCTTTTGGCTTCCTCCAGGTGGCACAAATATTCATACGCGATATTCTGCCGCCTCCTCTCATCCATCTCCTCTGCCGAGAGTCTTTCATCGTCCACAATAGCTAGAAATAGAGGACAACATCACATGACTTGTTAAGGGCAGTGTTCATCAAATAATGAGACGATCAACTAGGAAAAACGTATATGCAGCTCAACACTGAATAATGAGAGATGGGGGTATTGAAACATCAAGCGCAGAAAGAGATTTGCTGTTGGATTTTACAATATTATATTATTTCTAGCAGAAAATGCAATACTGAAGTATAAGTTGACATTAAATAATAGAAGGAGAATAGCAATCAAATTTCACAGACATGATGCCACAGGATTTAGACAGCCTCAAGTCAATTAGAGGACGGTCTACCAGCAACAACTTTGCTCAACAAGCTTGTAGAATTGGTCCAATGGCTCAGCTTGGACCATCCTACAAATTCTGGGGTTGAACAAAGAATCTACAAGGACCTGTGTTTTAACACTCCTAGAGGGAATTAAGGTTTCTCATCCAACCCAAATCCTACTTTACAGATGACAAAGTCACTAAAATTCCTCCCTCATTTATCTCTTGGTCTTTACAAGGCTAACTTTCCCTGGTCAACAGGTATCCAAAAGAAAAAAGCCATGGAGACAGCCAGTGAGCAGAGTCTCCAAGCCCACCCCCTTTATTCCAACACAAGCCTAGTTTATAAACTGCCATGCTTCAGCCTTGCTTTTCTGTAGAGAGCACAGCTTCCTCGTTTCCTGACTGCACTTCCTCTGCCTGCGGGCTCAACAGTACCCCACAGCCACCAACAGTCACATCAGCCAACTCTTAGCTGCCTATTTACACAAAAACACTCCTCTCTCATGAAAAGGACCCCTTTTTCCTGTTCAGTCTTGAACTTTCATTCTGATGGTTGTAAAATGAATGTGGTTTCTCGTTTGTTAGATTACTCATCTAACGAAGACAATGTGTGCAGGCAGCAAGGCTGTGGTCATGAGGGGCAGGACCGTCCGTGTTCGCTCTTTTGTTCCCCAGCCACCAGCTCCAGTCAGCGATTCCATAAATGGGACCCCTGGTCCCAAGCAGAGGAGAAAAGGATGTGAAGGTCATCCATCCATCCCTAGGAAAGGCCAACCCCATGCCCTACTGATGAGGAATATGAAATATCAATCTGGCAGACAAAAGGAAGTAAGATCACATTTTGAACTCTTACTGGGCAAGTACAGGGCTCGACACTTAAGATCAAAAGATAATACCAAACCCTCAAAGAACTCAAAAGAAAGGGGAGATTAAATTTACGTCCATATAGAAAATAACGGAATACCGTAAGCATGGAAATATGTACTAGATGCTTATTTATTGACCACTTACTTTCCTTCAAGGTTAGGCAGCGTTTTCTATGCAGTATTTCATTCAAGTCTCACAACTCTCTCTGAGGCAGGTGCATAATCTATCCCACTTTACCCTCTGAGCAAACAGGCTGAGGGGCCATTTGCCCAAGTGAAGAGCAGAAACATCAGAGCTAGAAGTATTTGGATGGGATGGAAAAAGCAAGTACAGAACTTTGGGAAATGTCTTTGTTTATGGGTGAGGAAGAAAAAGAACCAGCAGGAGAGGCTGGAAGAGCGCTAGGACAGGCTGGTATACAACAAAAGCAGGGCCAAAGGAGCAGGAGTTTCCACATGGATCACTATCCTTTTCCCTATTCCCGCCCCGTCCGATGACTCCCAAGTTTCCTTGTGGCTCCATTCCTTAAAACGGGGAGACCTCAGCCCACACCAATGACACCAAGAGGGCTCAACGAAGATTTGTATTTGTCAAAAGCATCTTTTTATTTTTTATTTTTTTAACAAATTGAATCTGATTTAACTTCAGAAGAGAGCTTTCAGATTTAGGAAAAGTACCGAAGCTCTGGAACAACCCTCCTCTGCACCTCCACTCGGAGACCCCAGGCCTTTGACATCGCTCCCCTGGACTCTTGCAACAGCCCTCAAACAGCCCCCCGGTCGCCACCCCTCCTCCATCCATTCTCCTCACTGTCCCCAGAAGCATCTTTCTAACATACAGTTCTATTGATGCTATCCTTCCTCTCCAAACCTTCGATAGATCCCCACTTCTTACAGAACAAAGTTCAGGAAGAAAACACATGCTCTCCCCTCCCCTACCTGAAGCCGACAGTTCAGCCACCCTTCCTGGCAGCACCACGTTCCAGGCCCAAACCACTCCCTTTTAAGTTTGAGTTCTTCCGCTCTCCACCATCTCTCTGTCTAGAAAGCCACTGTCCCGCCTGTGTGTGACACCTCTATCTTCTTGGGCAAACTTCTGTGGATCTCGAAGTCAGAATCCATCCCCAGTCCTCAGCACCTTGGTCCACATTTCTATTATATCACTCATCGTGGAAGCCCCCACTGTAATTGGGTCACATCTCCCTCTCCAGACTGGGGATTCTTTAGAGGAAACGACTCTTTCGCTTCATCTTTTATGTGGTTCCTTGCACGGAGAGGGCACTCAAATATTTGCTCAACAAATATCTTCCAGCGAATCTTTAGTAAGGGAGCTAACCATCATCCTGCCATGAATATACTTTGAAATTATGATCTTCTCATCCTGGGTTTTCTTAGAAGATTCCCAGCATGCCCGCATAGCATCAGCTAATCCTCCATCTCCATTGTTCCTAACAGTTAATCCCCAGCACCGACCCCCATGACTACCAGCTTCTCATTTTAATTTCAGTCTAAAGACTGCCTCCCATTTCTGCCAGAATATTTCCATTTTACGGTACCTTCAGCATGTTAAAGCTTGAAAGCAATAGAAAACTCTTTGTCGGGGTCCACCTGGTCGTTTTGCCCTCCTCAGAGGTAAAGGTGGGGCCACTGTCACGGCCACCTTCCTTCTTGGCTGCTGCTTCCCTCCAGCCTCAACCAGTCCACCCAGAAGGAGGCGGAAGCACCAGCAGTGCTGGCCCCCCAGGCCTCTGCCCCGCAACTGCCTCCACAAGCCATGCAGGATCCTACCAGCCCACAGCTGCTGGGGGTTCTCAAACTCTGACATCACCCTGTCCAAGGAGAAGATCTGACTTAACGTTTGAATTAAAACACACTCTCCCCACAAAGCTTTAAATCACCACTGCAACGTTTTGGCCATAGCTGATGGAATTCTGTCTTGTTTTTTTTTTTTTTTTAATAAATTTATTTATTTAATTAATTTACTTATTTTTGGCTGCATTGGTTGCACGCAGGCTTTCTCTAGTTGCGGCGAGCGGGGGCTACTCTTTGTTGCAGTGCGCGGGCTTCTCATTGTGGTGGCCTCTCTTGTTGCGCAGCACGGGCTCTAGGCGCACAGGCTTCAGTAGTTGTGGCATGCGGGCTCAGTAGTTGTGGCTCACGGGCTTAGTTGCTCCGTGGCATGTGGGATCTTCCCAGACCAGGGCTTGAATCCGTGTCCCCTGCATTGGCAGGCAGATTCTTAACCACTGTGCCACCAGGGAAGCCCCTCTACCTATCTTTAAGGCTCAACTCAAGGGCCACTTCCTTTCCAAAGTCTCCCCTGACTACTCCTGTTCACACTGTCCTCTCTCCTGGTACTGAAACCAGACAGGACCCTGTGGGAGCCTCCCGGGTACAAATCCTTTCCGGGTCCCCTGTTTCTTGTTTGCAGGAAAAAAATTTTAGCCTCCTAGACCTTCCCTGAGTACCAAAGGACAGACTCAAACAGTTACTAATCAGGGAAGGGAAGGAATGCAGAAACAAAGAAGAAGCAGTCAAGAAACTCTAGTGCAGCGATGGGCAGGGTCCCGGTTCCTCCTCAAGGAATATATATAACAATATCTTTGAGTTCACTGAGCCTGCGCTCTACAGCCTGCGAGCCACAACTACTGAGCCCACATGTCACAACTACTGAAGCCCTCGTACCTAGAGCCTGTGCTCCACAACAAGAGAAGCCACCGCGATGAGAAGCCCACGCACTGCAACGAAGAGTAGCCCCCGCTCGCCACAACTAGAGAAAGCCCATACACAGCAACGGAAACCCAACGCAGCCAGAAACAATAAATAAATAAAATAAAATAAATAAATTTAAAAACATATATATATCTTTGAGTTCTTCTACAGGAACTAAGGCCCCCACCCAGGTGGAGGATGGTAACTTCAGACTGAGCACAAGATTCCTAGAGCACCGCCCTGTTACCTCACCACCAGAAGAAGAAGAAAGCCACACAGTCTTCAGCCCTCACCCCAAATTCTGCCTATAAGAACCTCTCCCAGAAAACCATCAGAGAGTTTGGGGGTTGTGAGCACGAGCCACCTGTTCTCCTTGCTGGGTCCTGCAATAAACCTTTCTCTGCTCCGAACTCCCACGTTTCGGTTTGTTTCGCCTCACTGTGTGTGGGGCACACAAACCTGCGTTTGGTACCAGTACCTCCTATACTACTTCGTTTAACAGTAAACTCCTAGAAGACATATCTGTGTCCTCACGGTGTACAGCACACTTCCCTGCACAGGCTGCAGGCTCCATTCAAATATCTGATGAACAAATAATCTTTTATCAGGAAAGAGTAATAAATGGGCTTTAAAGTATCTACGTGGGGTAGTTTTATTTGCCTATTTACACTGAATAAAGGACGTGGTCATTGATGGAGCAAATACAGTGCCATTCTATAGACTTTACTCGACTCAGATTCAATTCACAGATTCTATGAGCCAGGCATGAGTCAAAGCACCAGGGACGGGGCAGTGAACAAAACAAAAAATGTTTTCCCTCATGGGGCTTCTTTTTACACATCCCCTCCTTCCCTCCTGAGCCGGCCTTGCGACCACACACACTTCGGTCTCACCTTCTTTCCTTCATAACCTATTGTCAAAGCTTAAGCCAAGGTTACGAGTGTGAGAATGTCTTAACCATGACAAAAGCAGATCCCTCTGGGCCACAGAGGTTGCCTGCAAATATTTCTGCATTACTCAATATTTACTAAGTAGCAACTTCTAATAAGAGCCACTGGCATGGATGACACTGCCATTTAAAAAGCCATCACGAAGTGAGAGAGTGGCATGGACATATATACACTACCAAATGTAAAATAGATAGCTACTGGGAAGCAGCCGCATAGCACAGGGAGATCAGCTCTGTGCTTTGTGACCACCTAGAGGAGCGGGATAGGGAGGGTGGGAGGGAGGAGGGAGATGCAAGAGGGAAGAGATATGGGAACATATGTATATGTATAACTGATTCACTTTGTTGTAAAGCAGAAACTAACACACCATTGTAAAGCAGTTATACTCCAATAAAGATGTTAAAAAAAAAATTAAAAAAGTAAAAATAAAAAGCCATCACGGAGCTGATAAAAGAATACACTTAAGCATGACTTTATCGCCTATGAAGCACTTTTCCATGTTATTGTGTGCTTTTCATCATCTCGCTGAAAGATAGGAACTAACTCTTTCTTACAATTGAGGAGAAGGGGGTCATGCAAGGGGAAGGGATCGCCTACAGTTACTGCTGGGTCAATGGCAGAGCCAGGGCTGGAACTGAGGTCCCTCAGCACCTCAGCCCCTGCTCTTTGCCCAGTGCCATGCTGCTGCTGAATCTGAAGGAGCTGCGGAAGGCACTTGTCACTGCCAAGCCCAAGGGAAGGTCACTGAAGTGCCTTCAGAGTTGCTTTTATTTTAAAGCAAATTGATTAACTGAGACTTCCTCTAAAGTTCATCTTTACTCGCTGCCTTGAACCCTAAGAAACACGAGGACATTCATTGTGAAGAACAACTTCCTGAAGTATTAGAACTCACAAAACACTTTCTGTTAAGTTAGCTGACATTGGCTAAAAGATGGTAAAGCAATCACATTCTGTGGAAATTGCATTATAGGGTTTATTCAGAGGTTTAAGGAACAGAATGAGTCTGTAGAGAAAGGTTTTAAAATAGAACTATAAGGTTAGAGACAGAAGGAACCTAAGGAGATCATTTTTCAAAGGACACCCACAAAATCCACCGGGAAAATAGCCCAAGACCTACCTTATTCATGAAGGAGCTGGCGTGGTCACTTGTTCACTTCAGCTACTCTACCTGCTCCCTTCACACAAGGCCACCAAGGCCACCGTCTCCTTTGTATTAAAATTTATTCATTTGTTCAACAAATATTACAGTGGCTGCTTTGCGCCAGTCTGTTCTAGGGACTGGACACAAGTGACAAGTATGACACACTAAGTCCCTCATGAAGTTTTTATTAGAGTTAAACAACTAAAACATTGGCATACTTACAGGATGCTTAGATAAGTAGGGATATACGGGAGGGAAGGTTAGCAAGAATCACAAAACCAGGGTTGGGAATCTCCATTTTATAAAATGGTATTATTTAAGAAAAAGCAGGTTAAGAATATAATATGAATCATCAATTCATAGAAACATGCCATAGTTTAGCATTTTATGGACACATTGCTGTTTTGTGTAACTCAAAATTTCTGTAAGGAACCCTGAATATCCTCAGGTAGGTCATTCAATTCAAACATGTACTGAACCATCTTGTAAGAGTTCAGACTGCCTTTACACCTAAATGGGTATCTCCTCCCTCTCAGAACTTATGGTTACCAGAGATGTATACCCCAAGGAGGAGAACTGATTCTGAAACCCTAAAACTGGGGCAGGTTACAGGGGTAGGATACAAAAAATGAGAGAACCCCAAGTCCAAGATTTCCAGTAAGCTGATACTCAGTAAACTGACCCGTGATATATTCTGGCTTCCTACCAGCTTCCTGAAGCATTTCGCAGCTACTTAATCTTAAGCCTTAAAGGACCACATGATCAAACTTCCCTAACTGAATTTTCTTTTGAAAAGTAGGCAAACCTGGGGTTGAAGTCCTTAGCAACCCGAAACGTATTCCCAGGCACCCTAAAGCATATGAAACAACAATAGAGATTGTCATTCCACCTGTTAAAGACATTGAAGGTTTCATCAAGCCATGGAAATTATAAGACACTGAGCGCATGGGCTCACAGCTCATCCATCTCCACATCCCTACGAAGTGCCAGGTAAATAGTAGGTGCTCAGTAAAGTCTGCTGATTGGCATGCTCAATTTTGTGCTTGACAGGCAGAGATGCCGTGTCCTTCCTAAATTTAGTCCAACTAATTCCAAGCCCTGATGGTAATACAGCCATATTGTCCAGATCCCAAGGGAAGGAGAACTGAATTTGAAGCCTGCCCTCCACACCTTTCCTGGAACCTCTCCCCCATCATACATTTCTAAGAACTCTCCAGAGTTATAAATCAACACACAACTTCAGAGGATATTCAGGTTACATATGGCATTAAGGGACTGTGGCCACCTCCTCTAAAGCCCTAAATCTTCAAGTTCAGCATTAGAAGGAGAATTTCCTAGGTGGGGAAAGAAGGGTAACCAACAAACTACACAGCTTCCTTACAAGCATTACGGTCTCTGATTGGCTACCAATGTCCTTTTTCAAGTGAGGTTATTAAGGCCCAGAAGAGTTAGATAGCTTCTTTGTCGTAATTACTCAGAAAAATGAGAAACATTTCAGGCTTTGTGAAAAGTTTATTACCCCTTTCTGCAAACATGATTTAAATGTACATAGCTTTAAGATCCACATATGAAAAAGAGTTCTTTGATCCCACTTTGATACAAAAGGTCCCAAACTTTTCCCCCCCAAGAATGTGATCATACTTGAGCACCTAAGATGCCATCTGTTTCTAACAAGGCTGGATCTCAAAACCCAGGACACCTTTTCAGAACAGGACCTCACTTCTACATCTCACACATGAGGGTAAAATTAATTCTGGGCCACCGTGCAAATGTGAACAAGAATGTCTTTTTTTTTTTTTTTTTAATAATCTGGAAACTCAAAGCAGACCATGAAGATGTTAAGGCCCACATACAAAGGTGGGCCAACCTGAAGTCTGGGATGGGAGGGAGGGGTCTGTCTGGAACTTTGCTCAATTTGGGAGAATTAAAAGCAATGACTCTCAGATTTGGGATTCTGTAGTCAATTATAATTGCAAAAAAACATTTTGGGGACAAAAACCATCTCTTTCTGTCCCCTCAAACTACTCCAAATAACCCAGAATATCAGAGGGTATTGCCACAAAGCTAGGAGTCTTAGAAGACAATAGAATAGGGCAGCTTGGCCTAATTTTTCCTTGACTATTAGGAGAAAAGAAATAATAAATCACAAAGAGTTCAAAGGTAAGTGCAAGAAAACAAAACAGCCTCTTGGCTGTGAGTCTTCTCTGCGTTTCAGACGCCTCTGTTGTCTTTCTCTCATTCACGTGAGCACTTTGTGATACGCGCATGAAAAGTAGCAGACAGAAAGGATTAACACATAATGATCACTTACTATGTGCCAGATACTTTACATATATTATCGCTTATCCCCCTTTAAGATAGGGATTTGAATCTCCCCTTTTCTGGTGGGAAAAAAACTCAGAGAGGTTCGGTCATTTAGGTTTAGGTAATTCTAAGATCTTAACGACAATTCAGTGGCAGAATTGGGATCTGAAAGAACTCTGATTCCAAAGTTCTGATCCTTCTACTCTCCCCAAGTCCTGCTGCCTTCCTGCATGTAAATGTTTGATGACTGGCCCAGCGGCCATTAGGCTCTTCTGAGGGTGTTATTAATGGTATTACTGATATCTCATTAATCAGCAGATAGATTTATGTGACTTTATTTTTCCTACTGGAAACCACATCAATTAGTGTTATTATCTTGAGAAAGTACAGATAGTAAAATTACAGGCTTATTTCTTAGAGATGCAGAAACCTCAAATGTAGTCCAATGAAGGAAAAAATCTTAAGATAATATTCAGTACTGCCAAGTTAGACTGTATCAGGAATGCAAGAGTTGAAACAAGATCAAAACAAAAAACTAAATGATGCTACTTACATGATACATCACATCATACGCAAAGTCATATGGTCAATAAATGCTGAGAACACATTTGAGAAAATTTACCATGTTTTATCTGAGGCACCCTCCCCCATTCTACTTACTCCTCTTTTCCCCGCAAAGGTGAATTTCTGCCTAAACTGACAAAGATACCTGATTTTTAAAGAAGGGAAGGGGGCGCTGAGACGAAAAGAGCAGTGGTTTGGGGTGCCTATAACACTGTCACACTCAGTTATGAAAGAGTTAACTAGGCACTTCCCTGGTGGTCCAGTGGTTAAGAATCTGCCTTCCAATGCAGGGCACACAGTTTGATCCCTGGTTGGGAAACTAAGGTCCCACATGCTGTGGGGCAACTAAGCCCGCACTCTAGAGCCTACACGTCACAACTAGAGAGCCCAGGAGCTGCAACTACTGAGCCCACGCACTCCGGAGCCTGTGCACCACAACTACTAAGCCTGCATGCCACAACTAGAGAGAAAGAGAGAAGCCTGCGTGCTGCAACTAAGACCCAATGCAGCCAAATAAATAAATAAATATTTTAAAAAGAGTTAACTAGACACTCAGTTTCCTCATCTGAAAAATGGGAATAATGCCATCTACCCTCATGAAGCTGTTGTACGATTATTATTATTTTTTTGCTGTCCACGGGCCTCTCACCGTTGTGGCCTCTCCCGATGCGGAGCACAGGCTCCGGACGCGCAGGCTCAGCGGCCATGGCTCACGGGCCCAGCCGCTCCGCGGCATGTGGGATCCTCCCAGACCGGGGCGCGAACCCGGTTCCCCTGCACCGGCAGGCAGACGCGCAACCAATGCGCCACCAGGGAAGCCCCTTAATGCCAGTTTCATTGAGAAAGATACCTTTCATGCAACTAATTGACCCATTTGAACTTCTAGAAAAGAATCACAGGCATTAAAATTTATGATGAATATTTAGTCAGCTTTATTGTGTAAAACACACACACACACACACACACACACACACACAAGTTCAAAGACAGCGGAGAGGAAGATGATTAATTGCACCACACTCTGTTGGAAGGTGTGCTAAGCTCACGAGAGAGAAGAGGCAGGGATAGAGGTAAATGAAAGGGAATGAACAGAAGAGGACCTAAGCTGGAGAACAAAGAGAAGGCTGTAGCAGACCTATGTGACATGAAACCTTACAAGTCTGAACTAGAAGAAAAACACGGGTATGCTTTACAAGAGCACAATTTGGCAACAGGACGAACGGGATGAAGAAGAGCCTGGTATGGGGGAAGAAAAAGGGAGCCAACAGAGAGCAGCCAACTCATTTAGTGACTTCAGATGGTGGACGTGGAAACTGCACATGGCTCTGCACCAGAAAGGCAACCCCTGGGCCAATGTCCATAAAGACAAGTTTGTGTAATTAACAAGGAAACAACATGGAGGCATCCCACTATTGTAGGGGTATATACGAGGAGCTGACTTTAAACGTGTATTTAGAAGAGGACTTTAATAAAACAGACTCAGAAGGCTAGGACGTAGAACAGAAGGGTACTATTAATGCAAGCATATGCTGTTTGTTAGTGAGTGTGAATGAACACATGATTCAGGACAGTCAATTCTTTTTAAAAAATAAATTTATTTATTTATTTTTGGCTGTGTTGGGTCTTCGTTGCTGCACACGGGCTTTCTCTAGTTGCAGTGAGCGGGGGCTACTCTTTCGTTGCAGTGTGCAGTCTTCTCATTGTGGTGGCTTCTCTTGTTGTAGAGCACAGGCTCTAGGCGCACGGGCTTCAGTAGTTGTGGCACTTGGGCTCAGTAGTTGCAGCAGGTGGGCTCTAGAGCACAGGCTCAGTAGTTGTGGCGCATGGGCTTAGGTGCTCCGTGGCACATGGGATCTTCCCGGACCAGGGCTCAAACCCGTGTCCCCTGCATTGGCAGGCGGATTCGTAACCACTGAGCCACCAGGGAAGCCCAGGACAGTCAATTTTTAAAGCATGCCAAAAATTCAGCTCTCCGATGGATCATACTATGCAAATGGAGGTATGTTGGCAATATAGTCACAGCTACAGAATTCATTTCAACTTGACTTTGGACTAAAGCAGTTTAGGCTAGTTTTAATGAGCAAGAAGCGTCTCTGGCTTTTAACAGGGTATGAAAATCAGCGTCAGCTCACACATTCAGGGTTTGTGAGATACTGGATTTGTGAGAAATCATAAAATGCTGCAGATGACACCAACATCAAAGAGCAGGACTTCAACCAGCTTTTGGCCTCATAGAATTCATCTACATTTATAAAGTGCTACCACATCAATTAGATCATATGACTGCCACAGCCCCATCAGATAGATGGACAAGTACTATTACCTCCACTTGAGCAAGGCTAATATGGGGTGTTTTGCTCAAGGTCCCAGAGCTCGTAGATTACAGAGCTGGTTTGTATTTAAAACCAACTCTTGGCTTCTGTTTAGTTTTTACTGAACTTTTGGAGGTACCCTATTATATTAGAGCAAACATATTTTTATTCTTCTAGGTCAACAATACAGGGAACAGCAGGAGGAACTGGAATGGCCGATGCGGGAAGGGAGTGGAGCTGGCAAGAGTGGGTGAAGCGAACATCGAGTTTGCAGGCTGAAGAGAATGTATACAAACTGTGATTTTGTAAACTACTTGGAAAGTGGATCAAGTACCCTGGGAACGGCTCTCTTGTGGGAAAGAATTTACCCCACTTGGGCAACAAAGCTGAAAACGTTTTGCTTTGGGCTTGTTGTGTGCTTTTTGTTCTAACACGCAGAACTACTGCTCATAGAAAGTACAGGGTCCCAAATTTAGAAAAATGGATGCATTTATAAACACAATGAAAACACCAAAGTTTTTAGAAATTAGAATTCTTTAGTCCAAAGCTCAAAAAACTTTATATAGCAGCCAGGACAGCAATCACCTTAAACATAATTCATGCTCTTCTGCTTCGGACTTAGATGAATAACTGATCTCCCCTGGCATTTCTTTTCTGCCTGGAGACTGGACCATGGTACTATATGTAAACCCCCTTGCACCACTGGTCCGATGTAGATGAGAGGAGAGAGACAAATTGGGTATCGGCACTAGCTCCTTAGAAAACCTGAATACAATTTCAGAATTAAGCCATTGTTTCTACTCCAGAGAGGAGAGCCCTGCTAGCATTTGTGCAGCAGACACATCCACGTTTATGAAGCCAAGTGAGGAAGGAAACTTATTCATACAATTGATCTGTTAGGTGCAAAATGCTGGCAGACGATTACGGAGATGCAGAGTCCTAAAATGCCTTCCAAGTGACTTATAATTAAAACCAATAAATACAACAACAACAGAATGTGTTTCTTTTGGTAAGTAGCAAAGTCTCTAACTAGCAGTTAAATAGTCACAGCGCACATCAGGGGTGGAGGGAAGAGATGGGATGAGGCGGGAGAAAGGATTCTGTGCCCTAACAGTTTACGATCTAACATAAAACATTTAACATTGGAGAAAATTTTAGAAAACCTTTGGGAAAAGGGCCAGCTAATGACAGGACAAAGAACAGAAAAGCCAAGGGGAAGAGAAGAGAGTATTCAATGGTACGATTACTCAGAGCCAGTTTTCTAGATTGAGTTTGAAGTCAGGTTTTGAGGGAGGGGAGAGAAAGTTGGGTGAGAAACACAACTAGAGAAGACAAGAAGCATGAAGAAGTTGCATGTGCACTTTCAAGATGCACCTCTGTGCTCTGTCTCCTGTCCCATTCCTCAGCCCTCCAAGTCTCCACTCCTCCCCTCCCCACCCTTCCAAGCCTCTGAACTTCTTGAGAGGAACCAGGACGTTGTAGAGCTGTTTCTGAGCCGTGTAGTTGAAAGGAGTACAGGTGGTGTGATGACAGTGGGAAGATCAGATGATAGCTCATCATTAAGGAGCTGGGCAGAGTTAGATTCTATTAATAAAAACTCTTTCAACAAAGTTAACCTGGCACAGCTACCTGATAACACACATAATCTCCTATGTAGTTCCATGTATAGTGCATTTGGCATCAGTTGTTAAATCAGGGACATAAATTACTGTACTTACTATTAATTTAAATACTCAAACCAAGTTCCTTATTTTACCATTCATCAGTATTCAGAGTCAACAAGGATTTGTTTTTTTCTTGGAACATGTGCAAAGTTGCATCCATGGGAAGCGGGGATGGAGATTCAAGAAATAGCCCTATGTGGAGAAAAGGGAACCCTCCTACACTGTTGGTGGGAATGTAAGTTGGTGCAGCCACTGTGGAAAACAATATGGAGGTTCCTCAGAAAACTAAAAATAGAATTACCATATGATCCAGCAATCCCACTCCTGGGCATATATCCAGACAAAACTATAATTCAAAAAGATACATGCACCTCTATGTTCATAGCAGCACTATTCACAATAGGCAAGTCATGGTAACAATCTAAATGTCCACTGACAGATGAATGGATGAAGAAGATGTGGTACATATATACAATGGAATACTACTCGGCCATAAAAAAGAATGAAGTAATGCCATTTGCGGCCACATGGATGCAACTAGAGATCATCATACTAAGTGAAGTAAGTCAGAGAAAGACAAATACCATATGCTATCACTTATATGTGGAATCTAAAATATTTCACAAATGAACCTATCTATGAAACAGAAACAGAATCACAGACATAGAGAACAGACTGGTGGCTGCCAAGGGGGAGGGAGTTGGGGGAGGGATGGAGTGTGAGGGAGGGGTTAGCAGATGTAAGCTATTATATATAGAACGGATACACAACAAGATCCTTCTGTATAGCACAGGGAGCTATATTCAACATTCTGTGATACACCAGAATGGAAAAGAATATTAAAGAAAAGAATGTGTGTGTGTGTGTGTGTGTGTGTATATATATATATACATATATATATATGTATATATATATATGTATGTATGTATAACTGAATCACTCTGCTGTACAGCAGTAATTAACACAACATTGTAAATCAACTATACTTCAATTAAAAAAAAAAAGAAAGAAACAGCCCAAGATCTGCTCTTCAAAATCCTTGCTGCCCCATGCCCTCTCCTAGGGCTCCATCCACTGCCATCCTGATGCCTCCACGTGTCAGAGACTTAAGCGGCACACCACATGGTTGTTTGCCCTCCGAGGTGGGCTCCTTTGGAATGGTCTTGGGCAGCTCCAGACCCGCCCCTAACCCAGCCTTCCCTCCCTCTTGATATCACATTGGGAAGAAAAAGAGGCATCTGAAAGGGGAGCGGGGTGGTGGTGGTGGTGGTGGATGAAGGGCAGACAGAAGAGGTCCAGAAAGAAAAGAAAGAAGCCTGAGAGTCACAGCACATAGAAGCCTTGCTACACAAATGACTTGGGAGAGGGACAAGCAGAGGGTCTGGGAGAAGCAGCTGGTGAGGCTTTGGCTTCTAAACACCCACATTTCCATGGCCACTAGAGCACTTCCACGACACAGTTTTTCCCGGCACTAGTATTACTGTGTTTAACCCACAGCGATCCTGTGACACTGGTATTATTCCCATTTTACAGATGTGGAAATGGAAACTTGGGACAGCTAAATCATGTGTCCCAGATCACAGCTGACAGGTGGAGAACACAGCTTTGCAGGAGGCAAGCCCACCTTTCTGAGCCTTCTCTTGACCTCCACACAAACCTAGGCTTCCCACACTGCATATTTAATGAGCTCTTCTGTTGAAAAATAACCCTAAATGCAGAAGAGAGTAAGCACACAGAAAGAATTGGGGGTGAAGAGAACTATGCAGGGGCACAGCTCAAAGCCCAATAAGCATGAATTGTCTAATTTCAGATTCACTCTTAAAAAGAATCATCCATGTTGCATTCTACTCCACATCTGATCTGTGGTTCAGTATTAAAATATAAGGAGTCCCCGCCTCCAAACTTAGTAAAACTGGCATTCCAGGCAGATGTGCCATGTGTACCCAGCGCGAAGGGCTCAGGCAGCAGGACAGCCTCCTCGGACAGCTCCCCGCGTCGACGCCAGCTCAGCTCACGCTTGGCTGCACGTGTGCAGGTGGCTTTGAGAACCAGCTGGAAGGTGTCATTCCTAGGAAGCATCTCGTCCAAGGCCCTCCACCCGCTATTCCCGCAGCGCTGGAGTCTGGCTAAGCCCCGTATCACCACCCCTTGCTGTAATCCACAATGACCTGACCCCCTTAACGCATCGGTGCGCACAGCACCCACTGTCATTGTGCTCATGAAGTAGGGAAGCACGTCAAGAGGAAAAAATGCTGGGCAAAGAGAAACCAGAACTGTCTCATCCCATCTTGTTTCCCACATCTCGTTTTCATCTGGATGCTCCAAGTCTGTTCTACATTCAAGCTGTATAGTGCTCTTGGAAGGTAGGTTTACGCCAATTTACTACATAAAACTGAGCAAACCTGTTCTGTACACACTCCAGCATGTAAACCCCAAAGTTCTTTGGTTCTTAATAAGTACTTGGCATGAGTCAAGGTATCTAGAGTAGAGGTAGATAGAGTAGGTACCAAAATCATAGAGACAAGAAGTGGAACGGTGATTGTCAGGGGCTGCAGAGAGGGGAGAAAGCAGAGCTAGTGTTGAATGGGGACAGTGTTTCAGCTTCCCATTCAGTTTGGGAAGCTGAAAAAGGTGTGGAGTTGGGCGGTGGCAATGGCTGCACAACAACATGAATGTGCTTAATAACAGAAATGTACACTTAAAAATGGTGAAAATGAGGGGCTTCCCTGGTGGCGCAGTGGTTGAGAGTCCGCCTGCCGATGCAGGGGACGCGGGTTCGTGCCCCGGTTTGGGAAGATCCCACGTGCCGCCGAGCGGCTGGGCCCGTGAGCCATGGCCGCTGAGCCTGCGCGTCTGGAGCCTGTGCCCCGCAAAGGGAGAGGCCACAACAGTGGGAGGTCAGAATAACGTAAAAAAAAAAAAAAAAAAAAAAGGTTAAAATGGTAGATTTATGTTATGTATATTTTATCACATTTGAAAACAAATGCTTACACAGCATTTTCTATATGCCAGGCACTGTTCTCACTTCTTTGCAAATGTTAACTCATTTAATATCCACAGCCCTATGAGGTGGGTTCTGTTATTATTATTGTCATCATCATTATCCTTGCCCAGCGTCCACAGCTGGCAAGCAGCAGAACTGAGACACACAGGCTGGCATTCCAGCTTCCTCACCTCACCCTTAAGCAGTGCTCGGCTGCTTCTCAGCAAGACAGACAAGACAGCTGGGCTCGGGGGACTCATCCATCAATTCACACAGGCACAGAACAGCAGACCCTATTGGTCACAGACCATTGGGAGAGTCCTAAAGACACGGGACACCTTAGGCCTCACAGTGATGAATTCAGGAATATCTAGAGGGCTCACCAGAAACAGATCTTGAATCGAATTGAGCCTCTTCAACCAGTTTCATAGAACCAAAGCATTTCAAATTAGAAAAGGTATCTCTCTGGTCTAATTTTCTTTTCAAGACAAGAACTACTGCTAAACTATAGCAGAGAAGAGGTGTTTTCTTTCTTGTATTTCTTGTATTTATACTTTCTTTTATTTCTAGAAAGTACATAGAACTGATGATCTACGGAAGAACCCACTTCCAGGAGGTCATACAGATGAAGGTTCAAGGTCTGGGAGAAACCACCTTGAGCAAGTCACTTAATCCTCTCTGGGTTTTACTTCCTTATCTGCCCAATAGGATACTTTAAAATCTATCTTCTCCTTAACAGTATTAATGGCTTAAGATTAGCTTAATTTATAGAAAAACACTTTCAAAAATTTAAAATGCTCTGTCCTAATTCCATCCACTTGGACGTTGTTTAAAAAAAAATAAAGATCTAAATAAAGTACTTAATAAGGTCAATAACAATCACATCCAGGTCTCAAACACTGCTCCTAGAGTTCCCACCAGTTCTTTTTTTTTTTTTTTTTTAAATTAATTAATTAATTTATTTTTGGCTGTGCTGGGTCTTCATTGCTGCATGCGGGCTTTCTCTAGTTGCGGTGAGCGGAGGCTACTCTTCTTTGCGGTGCGTGGACTTCTCGTTGCAGTGGCTTCTCTTGTTGTGGAGCACGGGCTCCAGTTAGCTGTGGCACGCAGGCTCAGTAGTTGTGGCGCACTGGCTTAGTTGCTCCGTGGCATGTGGGATCTTCCCGGACCAGGGCTCGAACCCGTGTCCCCTGCATTGGCAGGCGGATTCTTAACCACTGTGCCACCAGGGAAGTCCCCCCCGCCAGTTCTTCACACATTGTTACTCATCCATCCAAAGGTAATGAAGGATGAGACATTCACAATGTACGCAGTATTTCACCTCTGCTCAAGGAAAATGCCTTTCCCTCACTGTCAGCATTCTGTACACCTCTCCCAACACCACAGTGGGACAAGAGTAAAGCAGACCAGAAAGCTGAGGACGTCATGTCAAACATGAACCCCTCTAGCCTAGAGCTACAGCTTCTCTACCTTCCTTCTCAGTATATTTAATTTTGTGTATAGTTCTTAAGAACAAGGGCATTCTATTACATGAACTTGGTATACTTATCTGAATCAGGAAATTTAATATTGATACACTACTATCCAATCCCCAGTCTATATTCAAGTCTCACCACCTGTCCCAATAACGTCCTTTACAGCTTTCTCTTTGTCCCATGCGTTTTGCTGCCATGTCTCTCTTGCCTCCTTTAATCTGGAACTGTTATCAGCCCTTGTCTTTGTTGATCTCATGTTTGGGGGGATTACAGACCATTAATTCTGTAGAATGTCCACCAGTTTAGATTCATCGGATGTTTCCTCATGATTCAATACAGGTCATGTACCTTTTGCACTTAAACACACAGCAAAACAAGTTGTACGCTTTTCACAGCCTCAAATCAGGAGGCATGTGATGTTGGTTTGTCTCAATATGGGTGATGTTACCTTCAATCACTTGGTGAAGATGATGTATGCCAGGTTTCTCCACTAAACACTGTTTTTTCCTTTGTAATAAGTAAGTGATTTGGGGGGAGACACTTTGTGACTATGTATTGATAAATATCCTTTCTTCATAAAACTTTCTCCACCAATGTTAGCATCTGTTGAGGATTTTCTAACTCCATTATTCCTGCTATCAATATTTTGAGGCTGTCTACTCTAAGAGAGAGCCTCCTTTCTCATTTGTTTATATCTGTTTGTGAATTTTATATTCAGTCCCACACCTATATTTGATAAACCGACATATAAGCGAAAAAAACATCAAAGTGACCTGAAAAAAATTTTTTTTAACATGTCAAGAAAGGATTAACATTTTATACAACCATCTTCTAAATCTAGAGTTTGCCCAGTCAAAGTGCTAAACCTCCAGCCATCAAGTCTACAGCTGATCACCTGCTCTATGACAAAGCCCTGGGTGTACTTCAGGTATGGAATACTGTGTCCTGCAGTGACTTACCAGGCTTTGTGCTAGTAGCCTGACACGTAGTTACTGATCTTCTCAACAACTCTGCTAGACAGATGACCTAATTTACATGGAAGGAAAACAAGGCTCAGAGAGCTGGGGACTTGCCCAAGGCCCTGGGGCCAGGCAAGCCAGATTCAGGTGTGTGGTTCTAGAACCCATGCTCTTCCACATACGGTTCTGTCCCCTCGTATATATACAATAGGACAAAGCTGAACTTTAAAGTTCATTTACCACAGAAACCTCTGCTTCCAGTCATATAACTATTATACTGAAATGAGGTTCTATAACGAGATGATTTAAAACTCTGTAAATTATTAACTTGTGTATGTTTTCTCACTATAAATGGTGACACTCTCAATATACAGCCCCTTCCAGAAAAAAAGTTCAACCAGGACATGTTTATTTAATCTTCCATTGTATGTCTCTTTAGATTCAAGTAGCATGAATTTGGTCTTTATTCCTGTAATCATATTGTTAGACGATTTTAAGTTTAGGAGAAAGAAGAAAGAGGGGCTACAGTTCAGTAGTGACTTGGCTAGGGAGATGTTTACACACAATGTTAAAACTCTTCATCTTCTTTTTTTTTTTTTGTCCGACTGCCGGTGATGGCTGGGTATGGGCCCGATGCTCCAGCGCCATCCATTTTCAGGGCTAGTTGATTCGGCAGGTGAGTTGTTACACACTCCTTAGCGGATTCCGACTTCCATGGCCACTGTCCTGCTAAAACTCTTCATCTTAAGTGAAGGTAGCAAGAGTGGCCAGGTGTGTTCTCAGACTTGCCCTGTGATGCAAAAATTGCACCACTCGGTACGTTTACTTTGTGTGAGAAAGGATTCACATTCCTTCCCCTCCCCATTACACACACAGCATGCACACAGTTTACTTACTCACTACTAGAGCTATTCCGGGGGTTAAGTCAACCCATAGGTCTGTATTATGACAAAGACTATAAATGTTATAACCCAGTTTTACTGTTATACCATTTTCATTCAAGGAAGTGAGGTCAGACTGTTGGATGTTAAGAAAGACTTCTTCTAATAAATCATACCATAGGTTTTTATTTTCACCAGAAGGGTGGAATGAAGACAATTAACAACAGCCCCTAGAGAAAAATTTGAGAAACAGAGTAGATATATCACCAAGGAAAGCCTTATAGTCCAATCCCTTTTATAGCTCCCTTAATCTTCTCCACTGGCTTTAGACGACTTTGTGTTCATGGCTCAACTGGAGGGGCTCAGATCACACAGATAAGAATTCAACAACCTCATCTATGAGTAATGCAGGCTTTGGGGCCCAGTTTTTTGCCAGTTCCTTCCCTTCCTCCCCTGGCCAATGGGTAGGGTTTTTCTACTCCCTATTTCATGGGTAGAACTGCTCTTCTGGATTCCTGGCGTTAATGCAGGGACAGCTGGGTGCCATTTCCCTACTCCTCCCAGGCCTGAACTTCACTCCACGTGTACCACCCTGAGGCATATCCTACTCAACACTCAGGCTCTGAATGCCCTCCGTCTTTCTGGCACACAGGGGATTCTCATTCTTGCTTTCTTTTAGTGAGGTGCAAGAGGGATGCAACAGTTCAGTTGCATCTGTCTGAAACAGTTCGGTCCACAAAAGTTAACCAGAAGGTAGGGAAGCAACAAGTATTAACCACACTTTGCAAGTGAAGACACAGAGGCACAAAAGGTAGTGACTGAAGGGCAAAGGGTACCTGGTTAGTTAACAGCTGAATCAGTAGAAACCAACCCAAACAGGCATCTGAGACCCACCGGGTCCCAAGTACTGGCTTTGTAAGAAGTGGCATTCTTAGAGTGGTACCTTCTCTTCCCAGCATGCTCCTTTCCCACCAGGTTTTTAATCCCTTCTTCCTCCTTTGGGTCTTTTCCTCATATTCCATGACTTGGACACAACCCTGTCAAAAGTAGGCACTTCAGGGAATTAATTTCTGTATTCTTTCCAGGAAAAAACAAGTTTACTGAAATGTGCCGGACAAGACCTACAGAAGAATGATTACACAAAGGGAGGAAGAAATCAGTGAGAGCTCCAGACTGTGAAGATGATGATGATGATGATGATCTCAGTGATAAAAACATACTAACCACCGACTGAGCTCATATAATTGTGCTAGATATTCTCCTAAGCCCTTCATAGAATTTAATCCTCACAAGAGCTGTGAGAGGTAGGTACTACCATTTCCACTCATCAGTGAGAAAGCCAAGGCACAGAGTGGTCATTTGTGGAACTTGGATTGGCACCAATGAGTCTGGCTCGAGGACCCAGCTCTTAACCATTAGGCTGTGTTGCCTCAAAGACAGCTCTGGTTTAAGGCAATGAGGGGGGGCTTGCCCTTGAGCCTGGTCATCCTAGTCAGCCTCGAGGTCCTCTGCAGGTCAAGGAAATGAATACAGAGTCAGGACACACCGAGATGAGACTCAGGTAACATGATTACGTTCTGGTATTTGTGAGTCAAGGGATCACACACAGAATCAATACTCTGTCCTTCAAAACAACCACCTGAGAAGCTCTATGTTCATTCCAACTTGGCTGTCATTACAGAGCACATTTTTAGATGCCTCTTTAGGAATGTCCTTCAACTCAACTACATATTTCTTTGAAATACCCTGAAACTTGGTCCTCAAAGATGTTTGCAAACAACTGGTAGTCAACTTGAGCCAAGCTACAGAAATAAGGTGGCAAATTGAAGGTTTTATTGCTTCCTTTAATTATTTTTCCTTCCTGAGTGAGAAAATGACTCTGATGGCAATTCCAAAGGAAAGTAATGAGAAACTATGAACTAAAGATGTCATTTATTTAAATGTGTAAGAGTTAGACTTTTAACCTCATAACTCCATAGTTTTAGCTAACAGACTTTTTCCCCCTCAGGTTTCTCCTCAATTTGAGGATGACAATGAGAATCTCCTAGTCCCTGTAGGCAAACAGTAAAGCACTGAGTTTAAGAATCAGGATTTGACGTAAAATAGACTGGATTCTGATCGTCACTAATCTCTAAGCTTCAACTTCCTCATTTGCAAAGTGGGATGTTATCTAATTAGTCAGGCTACAGGAAGGAAGACATGGTACTCAAACAGGTAGCTGAAAAGATTTTAATAAAAGCATTATTTGCAAAGGCATGAACAAGTTACAGGAAACTAGCAAGGACTGCAGGGTACCTGGGATCTAGCAACAGCAGAGAGCCATCACCGCCCCTGTGTATGAAGGGGCAAGAGGAGGGTGTAATTGTAGCAAGAAATTAGCTGCAACAACAGCAGTAGGAGAGGGCCACCCAACAGGAACTGTGGCTTTCAGCAGAGGAACCCAGCACCACCTCTAATCCACAGCCTAGGGAAGGAGAGAGCGCAAAGCAAACGAACACCCTAACTTATCTCCCCAAAGCCAGAGGGCAAGGGAGCCTACATGGCTGCCATAATAGTCTGCTTCCCAGGGTACTGAGAATGATGGATCAACACACAGCCCAGTGTCCCTCACAAAGCTGTTGTGAGCCAATCCTCTCCTAATCACTTCTTTGATGTCTCTATCAGTGGTAAATGCCATAAGGGCAGGAAGGATCCACGTCATTCACCACCAGGCCACAGCACAGCTCAGTCACTGGCACAGGGTAAGTCACTCTTACTAGCTCTCATTATGATACTATTTGAAATAATACCATTGTTGAGGTACGACTGGGTGGCTGTACAACACAGGAAATAAGTAGAGGGCTTATCCCTTTAAAATATAGACCTGGCTCTCCATCCTTGTTCTATTAGCTTGAGAGGTGTGTGATGCTCCAAGAACACCCATCTCAGAATATTGGCTCAGATAGAGATCGGTTTAAATCCCATTAAAGCCATAAATCTTTTCTAACGCTACTGAATTTCCCCAATTTGATTATATGAATATAGTTAATTCCATTTGGTAGATAATAGATGCTTAAATGTTTCAACCCAACATGAGTATGTCTACTCTTAATTTCTGCTAAAGCCATTATACAAAGGTCACTTGGAATCTCTATACATTTCAGGAACTGTGCAGTAACTGAGGAGACTTCTCAGTCAAGAGAAAAGAAACAAAGCAAAACCAATCAACAATGAAAAGACTGGTTTTCTCAAACCTCTCTAGTAACTACAGTGCATGCTAAGCAGACTAGTGCCCACTTGTGCAAATACCACACCTGCTGTAGCTGTTCAGATAATACAACATCAATACAAGGAAGGTAAGATGTAATAACAGGTCCAGCAAGATAGCAAATGCCCTCTCCCAACTTACAGATGTTTACCAAATTAACTTTCATATAGCTTAAAAGTTAAAACCTCACATAGCAACCCCTAAGAATATAGGAATATTTATTTAAAAATTTAAACATCATAGAATTATAGAGAGTAACAAGTGAGTTCTCCTTCCTGCTAACACCCAACTAAGTCCTACTCTCATCCCCATTAGAAACCCCCATTAACAGTTTGATGCAATTCCTATAAGATTGTTTCCTAAATTTTTACACATATATATGTTATACTAAAATATCAATGGATCATTGAATACATGTTTTTCTGTAAATAATTTTCACTTAATAGATGGACATATTCCCATGTCAGTCCATAGAGAGCTACCTTGTTCTTTTTAAAAGCTGCACAGTATTCCTAATACAAATAGTTTTTAGTTTATTTAAGCCACTCCCCAATTGCCAGGTACTTAGGTTAATTTCAATTTTTCTACTCACTTCACTTATATTCATTAATTCTTCACAATATACACAGCTCATCTTTTTTTTCCCATTTACAATGAACCCATTTTTTTATACAGATTTGCTGACTCCTACTGAAGTTAATTTTCTATTAAATCAGTGCCATGGTGTAGTGCTGGCTAAATAGTTTATGTGGTTTTTAATTGGCTATACATTCTGATTTCTTCAATTAAGAGGTGGGGTCTGTGTTCCATCCCCTTGAATCTGGGCAGGCAGGCTCGCAACGGCTTTGACCAATAGAGGCAGGCAGAAGTGATGCTGTCCGACTTCCAACTCTGGGTTATACAAGTCCACGCAGTTTCCTCTCCATCTCATGGAACCCTCCCTCTTGGAAGCCAGCCACCATGCTGGGAGCAGCTCAAGCCACTCCCAGGAGAGTCTACCTGTAGGTGCTGAGTCCAGCCTTGGAGTCATCCCAGCCCAGGTACCATAGATGTGAAGGAAGAAACTTCCAGATGGTTCTGGCCCCCAGAAGGTTGAGACTTTCACTGAAGCTCATTGATTGGTCTAGTAAATGGAGCTGAGACAAGACATCCCCACTGTTCCCTGTCTGAATTCCCAGCTCAGAGAATCTGTAGGTATAATAAGATGGTGGTGGTTTTATTCTACAAAGTTTTGGGGTGATTTGTTATTGAGCACTATATAAATATGTCAGTGTACGTAGGTCTGCCTGCCCAACTCAGGTGGGTGACCCTTCTCTCATCCCAAATCTTATTATTCTATTACTGCTTGCTATAAAGACAAGTGCAAAGACACTGAGGTCTGGACTAGGACCTTGAATTACTCTTTTAATCACTGTAACTCTCCTGTCCTCACATATAAACTAGAGAAAGTTACTCTCTCTTCCTAGAGCGATGCTGTGAAAGAACTAAAAAATGTGTTAAAAACGCTATACAATCAAAATTGTGGGGGGGGGGAGGGAGGGAGGGAGACAGAGAAAGAGAGAGAGAGAGAGAGAGAGAGAGAGAGA
>NC_041221.1:77440337-77449121 GCF_002837175.3 Physeter macrocephalus | reverse complement strand
GGGAGGGAGACAGAGAAAGAGAGAGAGAGAGAGAGACTGTTCATTCAGCTGGAGCAAAGATATTCAGATGCAAATCCCCAGTAAACTTGGGGTTTAAGATTTAGTCAGGATCTCTGGACTTCCGGAGAGCATAAGAACTCATTTAATTCAATTCTCCCACAAAGACTTTCATAGATTGGCATTCTTCTAGTTTTAAAAAATTATGAATAGCACAAATTTACTTTAACACCCTTCAGCAGAAATGTTAACTGATTTTAATATCACATCAAACAACATAATTCTCATTTTAACAAATAAAAAATAAACACAGATACAGAAGGGGAATAAAAACTAGAAAGAAAAATGCCTAAATGCTCTCACAATGGCTGTATTTGGGTAATGAGATTAAAGATTATTTCGCCTTTTTCTTTACGTTTCAGGTTTTCTTGCTAGGATAATTTATTACTTCTATAATTTTTTAAAGTCAGTTGGATTAATAAGCCATGTAAAGACAGTCTGTACTTGCAGATTGATAGCCAAATCCCACTCCTGACACAGAATGGCGGGTGGCCTGGGCTCTGTACCTTCCTTTGCGTCACCAGTTTGAAATGCTTTACTCACTTCCCACAGTGTCCGGTACCACCCCCCACACCTACTGCCTTCCCTGGTACCAGCGGAGCTGCAGAAACAATGGTTTCAGGAGAACACGAGCAGCACCAACTACACTTCACGTCGCCCAATACGCCAGGAGAGCCTCCCATGCTAGGAGAGCATGTGCCTGGCTTCCCGTCCTCCCTGCAGAGCTGAGCACCTGGGAAGTTACGGCAAAGCCCTTCTGAGGGGCTGTTCTCCTGTTCGACTCTCTCTGCTCAATCCAAACTCAGGGAGCCGGCAAAGAGCTCAGAGTCTACTGCAGCCCCACCTGCTGCCTTTCTGGATCGGGCTTGCCCCTCCAGTGCAGATTCAGGGGGTGCAGCCATCTGTCTCGGGCTGTCCTGTTAAATTGCTTCTTACAGCATCAGCTAAGAGGCTGCAAGCCTTGGTCCTCCTGCTGGCTGATAGCCTGTAAAGCTACAGATGGGCTCAGGCAATCACACTCTTGCACAGAAAGGTCTGTGGGCAGCCCCTGGACAATAGATTGCCAAAAGCCTTAGGCTGCTCCCGCTCAGAGTGTTCTGTCATCTTCCTGGACCTATCTGCCAGTTCTTCTTTAACTGTCAAGAGTTGGTGATTATTAGAGCCTCACTACTCAAAGTGTGGTCTGCAGACCAGCCATGAGGGCATCACCTGGGAGCTTGTCAGACCGCAGAATCTCAGGCCCAGCCCAGCCCGCCTGAATCCCCAGTTTACTCCATCCTCAGATGATGCATATGCACAGGAAAGTGTGAGAAGTGCTGAGCTAGAGAACCCTCATTTCCCTGGTGGCGCAGTGGTTGAGAGTCCGCCTGCCGATGCAGGGGACACGGGTTCGTGCCCCGGTCCGGGAAGATCCCACATGCCGCGGAGTGGCTGGGCCCGTGAGCCACGGCCGCTGAGCCTGCGCGTCCGGAGCCTGTGCTCCGCAACGGGAGAGGCCACAACAGTGAGAGGCCCGCGTACCGCAAAAACAAAAAACAACAAAAAAAACCCACCTAAAACGTAATGTTACACTAGTCATGGTATAAATTTTGGAAAAACAATTGTTTTAAATGGTGGGAAAAAAGCATTTCCAGCAGAAAGACCTCATTATTCATGAACTCGTGAAAGGGGTGGGGGGTAGAGCTCAGCTCACTTTATTTCAGAGCCAAATCTGAGAGCATGAAAGTGAGGCTATTTCGTTTAAATCACTACCTATCATCACAAACACTAATTGGGCCAGTAAATGGTATTACAAAAGCTTAAGTTGGAGCTTGGCCAGAACAAAACACAGCAACGCAAAAAGAAACATCCATAAAACAGTTCTGTTTCTTTACTTATGGTAATGATTCTCAACGGGGGACATCTGGCAGTGTCTGAAGACATTTGGGGTTGTCACAAGTGACTGGGAACACTCCTGGCATACAGTGTGTCGGGGATGCCACTAAACATCCTACAATGCACAGAACAGCTCCCCACAACCAAGAATTACCCAGTCAAAAATGTTGGAAGTACTGAGGCTGAGAAACCCTGACCTATCGAATTATCTACAGTGTCATTTCCTCTTCCCTCTCAGTGCCCCCATCACCTACTGTTCACCCCACCAAGAAACCCACTCTCCAGTCAAAGGCCTGTACTCCCCTCACTCAATGGTTTTCCACCCCTGCCTCCAACAGGAACGGGCCTGAGTGTGTGACAGCCAGGGACGAGGAGCCGGGCCCTGTGCCTGTGCCCTGCTCATCACCCATGCAGTGCAGGCCTGAGATCACCTATTATAAAATCACAGGCTGTGAGAGCTGGAAGGGGCTTAGTGATCCCCTGGTCCAGCTCCTCGGTGTATTCAAGGGGCTGCATCCCAGACGAGTCAGCACACAGACTGGTTCCTTTATAACACAGAGGAAAAGGAGCCAGGACTCACAAGGAATGCAAAGAAAAGAAACAATGGCACGGACCCCAGCATTTGAAGCACCTAAGCCACTGCTGAATGGCAGGGCTCTATTTTTAGCTCAACTTTCCTGAAAAGAAACCCTGCTTCCCCTTTTCTAGAATGCCCCGGCATCCTCTCCAACAGTTTTGTCTTCCCCTCTCCTCCAAAGGTTGCTGTGAAGACTCTGTCTAGGAAAGTGAAGTTCATTTCACAGAACAGAGAAAGAGCCATCCTACCGGGCAGGGGACCATACGTCCCTGGGTGCCCAGAAATGGCCCAGCTGACATGGTTGCCTTGGCATAATTACTAGAATTCCTCTTCTCCCGTAAAGGTATCCAGGTTTGGATGATGAATTATACTGTAACCTTTCTTCTGGGCATGCTATTCCCAGGGAGAACAAAGCTCCAGGCCTGGCATGCTTCTGCAGAGCACAGTAAGCCACAGACCTGAAAGTTAAGCTCATGTGCGATTATGCCTAATTTGGCCCTTGCTGGTGATGCGCCAGCTGACCGAAATTCTGCCCACTGGAAATGACTGGACGCCGATGAAGGGAAACTCAGAACTGGGCACACACGCTCTCATCTTGTGACTCGAGGGTCTCAACAGTGAGGTTATTGGCACAGACCATGGGAAAACCTGCTCTCAGTCTGACCCATGAAGTGAGTTACACAACAACTTCCAATTCAAATTCATGCCATCCTCCAACTCCTGACACCAGCACACGTGAAAAAGTCCTATTTCCATGTGGCACACAAGCACTGACCCACGGGTCTAAATGGCTGGATGAAGCCCATAGGCTTGGGAAAAAGGGAGCAGAAAAGCCAGGCCAGCAAGCTGATTCACTGGCAATTCATTTCATCACACCAACAGTTTCCACACCAGACGATATTATCCCAAATCAGCAAAGTCCAGATGGGGAAGAACTTCTTATCTCACAAACAGAAGCAGTAATATGAAAACTAACCTGGGTGCGGTCCCCCCCATTTTTAATGATTACAGGTCTCTCTAAGAGAAATGAAAACTACAGAGTAGGAAACATAGTTCTACTTAAAACAACTATTAACAATGTGATGTAACTCCTTCCAGTCCTTTCCCCCACAGGAGTTAAGTTCTAAATTCACCACAGTGTATCCCGCTTCCTCACTTTATTTTATAAGCACTTCTCCACATCATTCAAAACTAGTTTACGTTTTCTGTGGTCCTCCAATGGCAACATTAACAGCTGTCTGCTATTCAGACTTCAAAAGTTTATGTGAAACAGAAGGTAGTAAATAAAGAGGATGGAGAAGAAAAAGGAAACTGAAGCAATAAAATTTTAATGAAGGATCCATCTCTCAAAATAGTCTTGGTCACCAGGGTTATGAGTTTCAAACCTCTCCTTGAATTCTGCTGGAATCAGTCAAGAGGCTTGCCCTGAGCTAGTACAAGCTCCAGATGGATCAAATACAGGGGAAGAAATAGCAAGGCAGGCATGGGCTTGGAGTCACTGCAGCTGAGAAGGAATGCTCAGGAGGAAGAAGCAAAAACGGTCCAACTGTCGGTGCCTCTTCCATGTCTAAGAATCCTTGCCTTCATGGCTGTCAAGACACTCCATCCGCTTTGCTCTCCTTCCCTCTAATCAGTCCTGCATGCATGGGATTGAGGCATATCAATCCTGGGCTTCAGTTCACACTATCTCCTCTTCTGGAATACTCCTTTCTCCACCCACTGAGCACGCTCTACATGCCAGGTTACTGTGCTAAGTGCTTTACATTTGCATCTCATTTCGTTCTCATGATGCCATCAGATAGGTACCACTACTTCATCCCTTCATTCTGCAGGAGGGGAAACCAGAGCTGAATGGTAGTAAGTGACAGAACCAGGGCTCTGAGACACTGTGCCATCTCCCCCATCAGAAGGTCAGCTCTCTGAGAGCAGAGACCAGACCAAGGGGCTCATTTGTCAGTTGACCACTTCACTTACATCTCACTTTCTTCCTAAAAGTATTTGAGCAGGTTAACAAAGATAGATATGTGGGGGGCAGGGGGGGGGGAATGTATAAATACAAAGAAATGAAATTAGGTAAAGGAAACATAAAAGCAGACAAGAACAATGAAGGCAGAGGGATATAAATACACCAAAAACAATGTGTAAGCCCTTCACTGAAGTCTACAGATAAGCTCTAAATTTGTACTTCTGACCTTTTATCAGTCAGAGCAAAAAACAGAAAGTGGATATTTGTAAACTTGTTATGGATTTATGGCAGAAAGTCCTGTTGGCATAAAAATTATGTTGGAAACAATGTATGTTTCAGCCATCCAGCCTGATCAAAGGACTTCTAAATGAGCCTATTTTCTGCTTAACTGTTGGCTAAACCTGCATGCACCGCAAAGTGAACTTGACAGAAACATCTCTAAGAAGAACCACACACCTCCCAGTTCTCTTATTCAGAATGCACTGAATAGATTTTAAGTCACTGAGAGAGGATTTAAATTATCATTATGTGGTGCCTGCTCCTAAACAGTGCTGTGATTACTGCTGTCTTTCTCTCCCTAGGCAGTGCCCACCCAGGCATCACCACCTTCTGATGCTTCCAAATCCTTTCTTTGATCTCCGCTGCTTCTACACTTTTCCTTCTTTCATCTGTTTTCGTGATGATATCTCAGCTTTGGTGATGACCAAGCATGGACTTGACAGCAGGCACTGGCCAACCCCACTAACTCACTGCCTCTCCCTGGCCATATGCATCACTGTTTTTTTGTTTGTTTACTTTTCTGTTTGCTTTGTTTTGTTTTGGCCATGCCATGCTTGTGGGATCTTAGTTCCCCGACCAGGGATTGAACCTGGTACCACAGCAGTGAATCCTAACCATTAGACCGCCAGGGAATTCCCTACACATCCCTGTTCATGACTAGCTAAAGTAACTGTGCTAAAAAATTCAGATGTCTGAAATTCTTCCTTTGCCCAAATTTAATGGCTCTACTGCACTGCACAGTATCCCCCCCAAATTCATGTCTGCCCGGAATCTCACAATGTGAACTTATTTGGAAATGGGGTCTTTGCAGATGCAATAAATCAAAATGAAGTCACAATAGATTAGGGTGGCCCCTAACCCAATGACTTATAAGAAGAAAAAAACACCCAGGGATAACACCATGTGACCATGGAGGCAGATACTGGACTGATACACCTAAAAGCCAAGGAACTAAGGACTATCAGCAACAAGCATAAGCTACGAAGAGGCAGGGAAGGACCTCCCAGCAGAGCCTTCAGAGAGAGTGTAGCCCAGCCAACGCCTTGATTTTGAACTTCTAGCCTAGAGAATGTGAGAGAATAAATGTCTCTTATATGAAGCCACACAGTTTGTTTTAATTGGTTACAAAAGGAAACTAGTACAATGGCTAAAATGCTTTACCCAGAAGACATAGTACCAAGTACACAAAACTGACTTTTTAACTTGTATCCAACAGGTACAACAGGCACAATGTCTGTAGTCACACTGCCTGGGTTCAAATCCTAATGCTGCTACTTACTAGCTGTGGGCCCTTGGGCAGTTACGTAACCTCTCTGTACCTCAGTTTTCCCACCTATAAAATGGGGATAATATTACCAACCTCAGAAAGTTGTCATAAGGATGAAACTGGGTGATTCATATAAAGTGCTCAGAGCCACGCCTGGCACCTATAAGCACTATGTATTTGTTATTATCAGCATCATCAGAGGTTAAACTGACAGAAAAAGGTAGAAACCAGTCCCTTCTTCTTAGAATTGTGTACACAATGCCCACCTCTCGTGGTCCTGTCCCCTCATAGCAGGCACGAAAAACCATGGGATGTCTCTCCCAGGGCTGTGCACAGCAACCAGAGACCAGGGTTAAGATCAGGATCCTCCAGTGAAATAGGATTGTCCCAGTTTCAATACTTCCAGGCTATTCTGCAGAGCCTAACCCTAACCCTCTTGTTAAATAATCCTAGGAACTCCGCAAGTGATACTCAGCACGCATTCCAAATGAATCATTAAGAGACAACAACCTGGTTTTACACGGAACTAGGCTGCTGATCTTGTAATGCTCATTTCCAACCAGGGAGCCGAAGGATGACCAGCCTTCCCAAACAGCAGGCTGTCTAGTCCTGGCTCCACCTAAGCCAGGGACAATGAAGCCAGAATCCTCCAAACACACTTTCTTACTCTGGACTCCATGGCCCCAGCAGTGTATAAAAATGACCAACACTCACCCTTAGGAAATGGCTTCCCCTTACTTTCAGTCCACAGTTGTTCTAGAGCCCTTGCTCTCCCTGCCACCTTCTGCTCTGGGTAAAAGTCACCATGTTAGAAGCCTCTGTCTGCCAGCCACAAGACAGCCAAATGGAGACACCAAGTCTAGTACAACTCAATAACTCATTTAAAAAATATCAGCATTCCAAATAATACTTCCAAGGATGATTGGAATTATCTAACTAGCATCATTGAAATTGATGAGAGATATATTAATAGCTTGCACTGAGTGCCTTCTCGGTACTAGACACAGCATTTTTACGTAGATTAATTCATTCAGTTCTAACTACTATTATTATCTCAATTTTACAGTTGAACAGCATGAATCAGGGAAGTTATGATTTTGCCCCAGGTCACACAGCTAATACAGATGATCCTGGAACATGGGAGTCAGAGGCATTGACCCTCTGCAGTCAAAAATCCATATGTAACTTACAGGCAGTCCCTCCGTATCCATGGAGTCAACCAACCAAGGATAATGTAGTACTGTAATATTTACTACTGAAAAACATACAAGTGGACCTGAGCAGTTCAAACACACGTTTTCAAGGGTTAACTGAATTTGGAGGAGCCAGCTTAACAAATGAAAACAATACTCTATTTTTAAAATCCTGTATACCCGGGACTTCCCTGGTGGCGCAGTGGTTAAGAATCTGCCTGTCAATGCAGGGGACATGGCTTTAAGCCCTGGTCCGGGAAGATCCCACATGCCACGGAGCAACTAAGCCCGTGTGCCACAACTACTGAGCCTGCGCTCTAGAGCCCGCGAGCCACAACTACCGAGCCCACGCGCCACAACTACTGAAGCCTGTGCGCCTAGAGCCCGTGCTCCGCAACAAGAGAAGCCACCACAATGAGAAGCCCATGCATCACAACGAAGAGTAGACCCGGCTCACCACAACTAGAGAAAGCCTGCGTACAGCAACGAAGACCCAATAAAGCCAAAAGTAAATAAATAAAATAAATAAATTTATATATTAAAAAACAATCCTATACACCCCAGAGAGGCAACCAGTTTCCTCCCTTTGCACTACTTACAGAGTCCAAAGGCAACCTCTTGTCTTTGGAGTAATACTATTTAAATTATCAACCAAAATCTAAACTCTCTTAAAGGTTATGCATAATGTAAATGAAATGCTACATGCTAACCCTTGTCCTCCATCCCACCTGGGGTTGCAAAGAAGTAAATCTTACCACATCTAGACATTGGTCTTTATCCCCTATGAAGAAGAGATGGATCCACACATGCCCTTGGGGTGGTAATCTGAACAGGAGCCCAGAGGCCTGCATTCTGAGTTCTCCCTTGAACTCAAAGATATTTTACTCTTCTGAGGCTTCAGTTCATTTAATTGAAAAGGGAGAGATGTGGGGCAATTCCCTCCAAATTAAACATAGAATTACCATACAATCGAGTAATCCCATTTCTGGGTATACATGCAAAAGAAGTAAACTTTTGTTCATAGGTATACACTTGTACACCTATGTTCATAGCAATATTATTCGCAAGAGCCAAAAGGGAAACTACCCAGGCTGTCCATCAACAGACGAATAAACAAAATATGGTATATATGTACAAGAGAATATTATTCAGCCTTAAAATGGAAGGAAATTCTAATACATGGTACAACTTGGATGAATCTTGAGGACACTGAGCTAAGTGAAACAAGCCAGTCACAAAAGGACAAATACTGTATGACTCCACTCATATGATGTATCTAGGGTAGTCAAGATCAGAGAAAGACAGAGAAAGAAGGGTGGGTTGCAGGCAATAGGAGGAGGGGGGAATGGGGAGTTATTGTTGAATGGATACAGTGTCAGCTTGAGAAGATGAAAAAGTTCTGGAGATGGATGGTGGTGATGGTTGCACAAAAATGTGAACGCACTTAACGCTACTGCACTTACACTTAAGAATGGTTAAGGGCTTCCCTGGTGGTGCAGGGGTTGAGAGTCCGCCTGCCGATGCAGCGGACGCGGGTTCGTGCCCCGGTCCAGGAAGATCCCACATGCCG
>NC_041221.1:77437108-77440245 GCF_002837175.3 Physeter macrocephalus | reverse complement strand
GTACCGCAAAAAAAAAAAAAAAAAAAAAAAAAAAGAAGAATGGTTAAAATGGTAAACTTTATGTTCTGTACTTTACGACAAACACATGTACACACAGAGAAAGGGGTTTTAATTAATTCAATGAATTTCAAACCTTGGCTGCACACTGGAATCTCCTATGGAGATTTTAAAAAATATCTATTCATCACTGGTAGTAACACATCGGACATGGTGGACTTCTGATGTGATGCACTGGGAGGAAACGTCGTCACTCATGAGGCTTTCATGCCAGGAAATGCACTTGGGCTTCTTAGGGGATTCAATGTCATTGAATTAAAAGGGAGCGGAAGCACTGTTCCAGCCTGGGCAAGACTGAGGGGGGCATAACAGCCAAAGGCAATGTGAAAAACTTGACTGGATGCTGGATCCAAAAAAATGGCTATAAAGTACAGTTGAGGAAAATCTTAGTGTAGAATTTAAAAGTGGATGGTAGATTTGAACGCATGGTCCCAGTGGTATGGAAGATGGGGTTGTGGAGGAGAATACCCTTGTTGTTGGCCTGTGAGATGCATGAAGTATTTAGGGCTAAGCTGTCAGTCTCTGCAGATGCAACGGTGCAGCAGGATGTGAAAAGCTGGTGAAGCTAAGTGAAAGGCATGGACATTCAAAGTATCGTTCTTTGTGGTTTTGAGGGCTCAAAAATTTTTTAAGTAAAAAAAAAATCAAAATAAAATAAAAATGTTTATACCAGAGCTCTACCCCAAAACAAATAAACAGAACATCTGGGGGCTGGGATCCAGGGAATCAGTGTTTTCTTTGTGAAGCTCCCCTGGAGATTATAATGGGCAGTCAGGTTGACAACTAGGAATTAAAAGAGCTCTAAACCGAGATGTGATATTACAGGGCGTATAACAGTCAAAGATGTGCAGTTAACCTAAGAGGGTGGCCCACTGTTGATACCCAGCGGCCCTGGGAAATTCTTCAGCCTCAAATGATCCCAGCTGCCCTACCTTCCACCCTTCCCTTACTTTCCTTAAAAATAAGCCACAACATTTCAACTTTGTAAAGAAATGAGCTCTATCAACAGACTAGGAAACAAGTGGCTCCCAAGCTTTATTCCCCGCCCCCCCGCCATTGTAGATTTCCCATGTCTCATAAAATAGTTTCCCTTTAAGAAACATTCTCCTATAGCAGAGGTCTCAAAGACACTCTTGAAATGTCTTTTCAACTTTGAGGCACCTACTATTCCCTTATGTTTTCATTATTTACACTGCCTAGTAAGACAAATGTTCAGATAGATAAGGAAGAATCTGGCCAAAGATTATACACTAGGATTTAGAAAATTTATATCTCAAACATATGGCTACCCAAAGCGAAAATTTTGCTTTTCAAACTGGAGAAGGGGGCTTCCCTGGTGGCGCAGTGGTTGAGAGTCCGCCTGCCGATGCAGGGGACACTGGTTCGTGCCCCGGTCCGGGAGGATCCCACATGCCGCGGAGCGGCTGGGCCCGTGAGCCATGGCCGCTGAGCCTGCGCGTCCGGAGCCTGTGCTCCGCAACGGGAGAGGACGCAGCACTGAGAGGCCCGCGTACAGCAAAAAATCAATCAATCAATCAATCAATCAATCAATCCCAAACTGGAGAAGGAAGGGGGAAAAAAAAAGCCTCACTTCAAACATGGGTCCAAAAACAGCCTATGTCATAAAACTGAAGTGGCACTGCCTTTGAGGTAGGCGATGGAGTGATGAGCCCTTTTCAACACTAATAAGACTACCTGAAAGAGGTATTCACGTAAGCAGCTAAATTACCCCACACCACCCATATATAACACTTGAACAGTTTTCAGAGCAATCTCCCGTACCTCACACCCCTTTTGAGGTAAACATAAACCCACTTCTCAAATGTGTAGATGGAAGCTCAGAGAAGCCATACCCCATGCCATACAGTAAGTGGCACCTCCACCTAAGCCCTCAGATGCTAGACACTGCCCTTGCCATAACAGTGCCCCATGACTCTCATCCCTCCAGGGTGACAATACTTCCATTCCAGCTACCTCAGTTTTACAACATAATGCAGGGGACGATGGCAGCTTCCAAGGGGAAGGCTCACCTTGCTCTGTCCGTGCACTGTTCACAAATGTTTTCTTCCCAATTTGAGTGGTGAAAGTAGCAAATGCCATCTCCAGCTGAGGGACACTCCGAAGCTTCTTATCCATTTTATGTAAGGCTCTGCTCACACTTTACCCGAAGGCATTTAGTCTGCACGCCCCGGGTAACTTCCATCATACACACAGCCTCCAGCACCTCTTGTTGAATAAAAAAATAATGAGTGGTCTACCTCGGTGAGGATCTTGAGAGTTCTCCTGAGTCAGGAGAATAATTCTCTGCTTTTACGTCAACCACCTTTATTTCACTGTGAACACTATTTCTTGATTCATTGCCTTTTATAAGTCGGCTTCCCACACACTTTCCCTTCACAAATTTTAAGAACTTTGATTAGCTACTGCCCACCAGGGATTTTTGCCTATCACAGCTCCCTACTTCACCTTGCTTATCCTTATGGTTTTCATCCAACCTCTCATCACCTCGATCCCAACTACAACAGCTTAACAACTACGGCACCCTGGACCTCTCAACACTTTAGCCTTTCAATCTCTGTCTCTCACACAAGCATGTGCGCATGTACACACACACACACACACACACACACACACACACACACACACACACACACACCCTAGAAAATTAGATCTCCACTGAATCCTTCCCATAATAACAGACCTGTTTTTCAGACTCTAATTTTTTCAAGGCAAAGTTCATAGCTAACAATAACTTTGTATCTCAAGTAGCAAAGGGTAACTGTTCTAACTTTTCTAAATATAAAAACATTTTTGAAGCAACTGACAAAGGATTAATCTCCAAAATTTACAAGCATCTCACGCAGCTCAATATCAAAAAAACAAACAACCCAATCCAAAAGTGGGCAGAAGACCTAAACAGACATTTCTCCAAAGAAGATACACAGATTGCCAACAAACACATGAAAGGATGCCCAACATCATTAATCATTAGAGAAATGCAAATCAAAACTACAATGAGATATCTCACACTGGTCAGAATGGCCATCATCAAAAAAATCTACAAACAATAAATGTTGGAG
>NC_041221.1:77403058-77436982 GCF_002837175.3 Physeter macrocephalus | reverse complement strand
CATGGAAGCAACCTAAGTGTCCATCAACAGATGAATGGATAAAGAAGATGCGGCACATATATACAATGGAATATTACTCAGTCATAAAAAGAAACGAAATTGAGTTATCTGTAGTGAGGTGGATGGACCTAGGGTCTGTCATACAGAGTGAAGTAAGTCAAGTCAGAAAGGGAAAAACAAATACCGTATGCTAACATACATAGATGGAATTAAGAAAAAAAAGTTCTGAAGAACCTACGGGCTAGACGGGAATAAAGACACAGACCTACTAGAGAAGGGAACTGAGGATACGGGGAGGGGGAAGGGTAAGGTGGGACGAAGTGAGAGAGTAGCATGGACATATATACACTACCAAACGTAAAATAGATAGCTAGTAGGAAGCAGCCGCATAGCACAGGGAGATCAGCTCGGTGCTTTGTGTCCACCTAGAGGGGTGGGATAGGGAGGGTGGGAGGGAGATGCAAGAGGGAGGATATGTGGGGATATATGTATATGTATAGCTGATTCACTTTGTTATACAGCAGAAACTAACACACCATTGTAAAGTAATTATACTCCAATAAAGATGTTTAAAAAAAATAACTAAAGAATGTATTATGCACATAAAATTAATAAAGTGTCTTTTTTCTTTGTCTGAAAAAACAAAACAAAAACATTTTTATAGTAGAAAATTTGGAGAAGAAAACACACTTTTTTTTTAAGTTCACCCATTATCTCATTACCTAGAAAGAACTAATGCTGACATGTTGAATGACTTATATGCCAGACACTGGGGATACAGCAGTGACCAAAAGACACAGTTGTGACCCTCATGGATTTTATTGCTGTTTTATTTTATCCATGTTATTCTCAGAGTCATCAATGTAGTACAATTTTTAATAAATTTATTTTTATTATTTATTTATTTTTGGCTGTGTTGGGTCTTTGCTGCTGTGCGTGGGCTTTCTCTAGTTGCGGTGAGCGGGGGGCTACTCTTCATCGTGGTGCACGGGCTTCTCGATGGGGTGGCTTCACTTGTTGCAGAGCACAGGCTCTAGGCACGCGGGCTTCAGTAGTTGTGGCACGTGGGCTCGGGAGTTGTGGCACACAGGCTCAGTAGTTGTGGCTCGCAAGCTCTAGAGCACAGGCTCAGTAGTTGTGGCGCATGGGCTTAGCCGCTCCGCAGCATGAGGGATCTTCCTGGACCAGGGCTCGAACCCTTGCCCCCGGCATTGGCAGGCGGATTCTTAACCACTGCACCACCAGGGAAGTCCCAATGTAGTACAATATTTGTTTTTTTAAATTAATTTATTTTTGGCTGCATTGGGTCTTTGTTGCTGCACGCGGGCTTTCTCTAGTTGTGGTGAGCGGGGGCTACTCTTCCTTGTGGTGCGCGAGCTTCTCATTGCAGTGGCTTCTCTTGTTGCGGAGCACAGGCTCTAGGCGCAAGGGCTTCAGTAGTTGTGGCACGTGGGCTCAGTAGTTGTGGCTCATGGGCTCTAGAGAACAGGCTCTGTAGTTGTGGTGCACGGGCTTAGTTGCTCTACGGCACAGGGGATCTTCCTGGACCAGGGATCAAACCCATGTCCCCTGCATTGGCAGGCAGATTCTTAACCACTGTGCCACCAGGGAAGTCCCAATGTAGTACAATATTTTTCAAAACACATTTACTTTATTTTTTTGAAAGGTAATACGTGGTAAAAACAATTCAAATAATATTCTCACCCTTGCCCTCAGTCTCTCTCCCCAAAGGTAACCTCTAAAAAGATGTTTGCATAACCTTCTAGAGATATTCATGAGTACATAGGTTAAGTCTATCTTCCCCGTTTGGTTGCTGGATTTTGTCTGTCCTATTCAACAGATCAAATGTACACATTTTCAGAGATTTCAAAACTACTACACAGAAGCACATTATAAGTTCCATTTCTTTCTCAGAGTTCACCTAATCAAATGTGCAAAGTTAACAACCAGAATCTACTTTGAAGAATAATATGTAAGCACAATCCTCCAAACTGTTGGCCAATTCAAACTGACAACAGTATATATTCTACTGCAGAACTGAGGAGGAAAGCTCTGAAACTGTCCCCAGAATTAGTGCCAAAGCAAGGAAAGGACTCATGTGTCCCTGGTTCTCATGGACAGATAACTGTATCTTTATACACTCCCTTTATTTTTTTTTATATTTTAAATTTTATGACTTTAACTATTACAACTCAATCTTTAAAAAAAAAAACTGAGGGAGGGAGGGGGAAGAGGCCTAAAAAAAGCATAAAGGAAATAAAAATGGACAAGGATTAAGGCAGTATGGTATAGATTTCAGGTAATTTTAAGCACTGGATAATTTTAATCTACAGAGAAGGCCTCATTCTTTTTAAATGAATATTTTTTCTTTGGAAAATAAAAATCATTAGTAGAAACAGAATGAAAGTGAGAGCCTATTTGTGTTAGCTATGTAATGACCATTTCTCGGAACAACGTCCTAAGAGTGCCATCTGAGCAAGGCTCTGGATTTGATACAGGGGGAGCAGAGTTTAGGGGGTGGTGGGTGAATGGAGAACTCATATTCCGTGAGGCTGATGATGTGACTGACATCTTGCCGGGCCCCTTACCCCAACCCTGCGAAGTCTGCCTGGTCAGCCCAGGGCCGAGGCAAAGACTGTGGAAGCGACCGACATACCCAGGGACCCAGGTAGGAACCAGCCAAGTCTGGCTGATCCCGACGCTCCCTTCTGGGGGAGATGAGGAGTAGAAGGGTCTATAGGAAACATTTGTATGAAACTTGCTGGAACAAACAAAACAAAACAAAACAAAAGCCTGGTAGAAGAAAGGGGGAAGAGCAGAATGAATGAGTAATCTGAACGTGGGGACACAAGAAGCAGCCAAGATTCTCTACATCCAATGGCTCCAATACCCCAATCATTCCTCTAACTTGAGCTTCACTGGCCCATGAACCTAAAGTTTCACTATCTTGCTAGAGGCAGTAAGGCCTGAGGGAGGTCAAACGAACCCAGCACACTTCCTCCTCCTCTTGCTCAACCCCCTTCTAAATCCCCACACTACTAGGTTGACCAGAAGGTTGGAGGACCCTCTCATCGAAGCCAAACCCCACAATCTGAATTAGGCATGAAGATTAACACTTATTTCAAGCAGCTCCTTCCTATCTCGATAGTGTCATGAACCCTTGGGCTTTCAAATCAGCGGCAGCAGCTATGATCAACTTAACCCTGAAATGAGACAACAGGTTGCTTAGTAACTGCAGAATAATTCCTTACTCAGGTATGCTAGTGACAGTTCCGCAACCACTTTTTTTTTTTTTTTTTTTTTTTTTTTTTTGCGGTACGCCGGCCTCTCACTGCCGTGGCCTCTCCCGTTGCGGAGTACAGGCTCCGGACGCGCAGGCTCAGCGGCCATGGCTCACCGGCCCAGCCGCTCCGCGGCACGTGGGATCTTCCCGGACCGGGGCACAAACCCGTGTCCCCTGCATCGGCAGGCGGAATCTCAACCACTGCGCCACCAGGGAAGCCCCCGCAACCACTTTTAAGATGATAAAACAATGCAGCGCAGAAATCCAACCCACCATCCAACTTTATTTGTTAACAGTCAGCAAAACAACACGTTAGTTGGTTTTTTTTTTTTTAAGTATACATGAACAAGAATTTGATCTCCACCCAAACTGATAGACTGACTCCACTTCCATATAGATAACTATTTTCCCGTTGAGTATATACGGGAAAGCATGGGATGTTTATGTCAATTATATCTCAATTGAAAAAACCAAAAAAACATATACGGGGCCAAGATTTTAAATCCACTTTCTGTTAAAGTGAGAAGAGGGCAAGGAGGTGGAGAGACAGGCAAGGGGCAGCAGAGATGAGGGCAATACTACTGCCACCCCTCCCCCACCAGTCAAGTGCGAGCACTATGGAGACACATTCTGAATGTGCATTGAATCATTTAACCCTCTGAGCATGCACTTTCCCATCTGCACTTTAGAGGGGAGGAAACGGAGGCACAGAGAAATTAAAATAACTTGCCTAGGTTCCACAGAGGGTGAAAGCAAATTTAACTCAACATTAAATATTTGCCTGGCAGTCAAACTCTTGAGATTATCTTTAATTTAACAGATAACAGAAACAAACAAGTTCCTCATTCAGACCAACAGTGCAGTGCTGACACTTTAAGCAAAATCTGTCACAACAGCAAATACTGTCTTCTAGGTACCAGGGTTCCAGGTTACCAGCTAGGTACTGAACCTAAGCATTACTTATGTATTTCAAGCATCTGTTGCTTCAGTCACATGCAAATCAAGTCCATTTATATGAAGATGACTAAGGATCTGCCTTAACATTATGTAAGACTGAGTTCATATTGGCAATAAAATGAGAAGTGAGCCAAAATTATCAGGAACTAATCTGCCTTCATGTGCAAAAAAATGATATAAAAATGGCTTTCTTTAGAGATTCAGGAGTAATGGAAAAAGCAGAACAATTATAAGTCCTCTTTGGGGATCCTAAGCAAAAAAAATCAGAGGAATGTCCTCCTATCTTTAATCAATAGAAAAATAAACAGATCAGTAGTTTTCTGTAATGTGGGCATGACCTAGGTGCACTAATTCCTATCAAATAGTATCTCTGCTAACATACTCAACCGCTCTCAAAGTTGTGAATGAATGAAGAACACTTTAAGTTGTCCTGGATAAAAATAATGGAGGGAAGAGACAACTTTCAACCCTTACTGTCCAGGCCCCACCCTGCAATGATTAAAGTCCAGAATGGCCAGAATTGGGACCTCCCTTATTCCACAAACAGGGTCCCCAGCTCACTCAGCCTTCCCAATGGCTCCAAAGAGCAGCACCTCCCCCTAGAGATCCTTGGGAAGTTGATGTCACTTAATCCCTAGTTAGTGGAGATTTGGCACTTTAACTTCTAAATCACATTTGTTTCCCAGAAGGGAGAAAAGCAATCTTAATGCCATACCGAAACAGATCCTATAAAATAAACACAAACCTGTATAGAAATCAATGCCGGGGTTTGTATGCCATGCATGTGTGTGCTCAAATCAAACACACAAGGCATACTGTAAATAAAGCATTTGGTAACGTGCTCACGTGTTTTTACTTACATGACAAAAACTTGCAGGCACTGTGGAGAGGGTAATCTGTGTATTAGGAATGCTTTTTCACCCTTGCACTAGAGCAGTGCATCAGAAGCCCTTGTAGGGCTCCCCCGCACCGACCTCTGACTCAGGATGTCTGGGTGGGGCAGGGAATTTGCCTTTCCAACAGGTTCCCAGGTGATGTTCTACAGCCCTTACTGCTCCAGGAACTGCTCCAGGAAAGCCACTGCACTGACTGGAGAAACAGCTGTCAGTGCCTTTGGGCACCTTGGAAAGAAGGGCCATGCACAACCCATGATTGTAAAGTTAAGGGAGAGTCCAGTGAGCGTGTAGTCAAATCTGAGGACCTGCTAATGAACTGGAAACTCGGCATTAGCCACTTTCAACCAAACTGAGATGTTCTCCTGTGACTGCCCTAAATATCCAGTGAAGTTTGAGAAGTCAAAATTGCCATTAAGTAATGGAGAGTATGAGGAAAAAAAGAGGGAGAAGAAACCCTACCCCCTAGATAATTTCGTTGTCAAGATCCTTGCCCTGCTGTAACTACACCTTTTTCTTTTTTTTTTTTTAACCTGTTTTCAGAGAAGTTACATTCTGAAATGGTTTGGAGTTAGCGGTTTGTCTCCCTGGCTGGAGTCTGTTAGGCTCCGGTGAGGGTCCAGACCTACCTCTCTTTGTATTCGTTGGATGCCACCAGTTCCAGAAGCATCATCATGATTTACTTCTAGACTATCCCAAGTGGAACCATGTGACCAACCTGGCAGTAAAAATAATTCCCCAACCTAGAAACATGGTGAAGGGGCCTCTGAGCAACGAGAGAGAGGGCACTCCCCGACGCACACATCCCCAAACCTCACCCACCTTCCTGCTCTTTCCAACCCCATGCATTCCAAGCACACCCACCCTTCCCACTTCATCAGGTCACTTGCCAATAAAATCTAGTGAAAAGTTAAAAAAAAAAAAAAAAAAAAAAGACCTCTCAAAGAGCGAGATACTTCAGTGAGAGACTAGATTAAGCTACCCTTAGGACAGTTCTGCCTTTTGTTGCCTACAAATAAAGGATTCCATGATAAATTCCCCTCTGGCTACACCTCCCTTCCACAGCACCTATCCACACCTCCTAAGCATCATCCCCACCAAAATACCCATGCAGCAAATACACGGGAACGCCTTTCAGTTTTCCCTGACCTCCCTCCAGGTCGTGGTGACAACCTTCATGAAGCCTTCCCATTTCCCCACCCAAATCCGTCACTCTCGTGTCTTCACTTCCACAGAACTTGGAAGTACACTAGTAAAAGTACAGGCATTACTCTTCATCTTCCAGATTCTCTTATAAGCTGTAAAGCTGTAACCATCTCAGTCATTTTTCCTTCATCCGCAATGTGTTGTACATGTTAGGGGCTCAACTGATTGACGTCACTACAATGTGTTTAGCACTATGTGCCAGGAACCACACCAGCCACTGTCACAGGAATGGAAAACACCATCCTTCAAGGTATAAGAGAAAACCCCAAGTCTACTCAGGCAGTTAATGGCCAAGTCAGGATTTAAACCTGGATCTATTCAACACCAAAGCTTTTGCCACTTCACTGACGCCATTCTGCCTTTCAAGGGAGAAAAACGAAATGGAACACTAAAGTGAAAAAGCCTCGGCTCACTGGTCAGTCAACCCACTGCAAACTTCTGCTTGATTTCTCATCAACCCTAGACTTTAAGGCATGGCCAGTATACGTAATAAAGTGTGTTTTACAAATTATCCTATTTGGAATCATTGGAGCATGCAGCCGTATTATGGAAAAGCCTTTCTTTCATTTCAGTGCCTCACAATGAGATGGGATGTCTCTACATACACACAGAATGTTTTAATGAAGCCTAGATGTACTCTATAAAAAGCCCACGCATTCTTTTTTTTTTTTTTCCATGTATTCTTTGATACTTTTCCTTAGGGGTAAAAAAGCAAAATAAACTCGAGAGAATACCACCCATCTTCTTTTAAAAGAGCACACTATCCAAATGGCTACAGGTTTCCGCAGTTTGATAAAATCAGGACAAACACCTGAAACAGAGAGAAAGGAGGGGCGAGGCCCCCTTTGATGAGTCAAGAGAGGCAAATGGCAGCAGCCAGTGAGAAAAGGCTTCAGGGTCTGACAGCACTGGCTTCCAAACTCCCTCTGTCACCAGCTAGCTGTGTGGTTTTGAGACAGTATCAGGGGTTTCAGCTTCGGGAAAACCCCTGGCCCTCTCAGAGGTCATAATAAGCAGGTGACAACAACAGCACATGAAACACACAAGCACTTGATAAATTCACCAACTTAAATTCCACACCCCATGCTTAAGTGCCTAACCTGTAGGACTTAACCTGACTCAGATCAGAAGTTGAGTGGCCTTTGTTTCTCTTTTGATTACCAGGAAGACTTAGTAAGCATTAGATCTGCCTGTATAATAGCCTTTTAAATAAAATGAGCTGCTGAAAAGCTTATGGAGTGGGAAGGTGAGGGGCAAAAGCAAACCAATGGTTCCCTAGAGGAAAAAAGGGGTTTGCTAACACCTTAAACAACACTAAACTCTCCAACAAACTGGATATTACAAGCTTAAACTCTCCCAAACAAGTCATTTGGGCTAAGGGCATGTGTAATTAAAGTTAAAAGCATACTAAAATAACACTTTAGCTGGTGACCTGAAAGAACCTTTTGAAAAGCTCAACCAAAACATTAGTGCATGTAGGAGGGACTTGACTTTCTGTCTATTACAGACAGCACTGCAGGGCAACACTGCATATAACCAACCCTCTGCCTTCAAAGGAAAGCACTGATAGACCGTTAGAGCCAGGCTGCCCTAAACACAGATGTATTCAATCCTGTTTTACACACCTGAGTTTAACAGTTCAGCACTTAAATTTCTAGTACTGGGAAAGGGATAAGAGGCTTAGTTGTGTTGACCACCGAAACACACCAGTTACCAGGTGATTCAGAAATCTCACCATGCAGACCAAGAGCATCAGTCAAAAGCTCAGAGCATCAGCCAGAACCTTCCCCTGCAACACACACATAAACACACCCATGCTGGGCTTATGCTACACTTTTAAAGAAAAGCAAATAGTGAAACACATCATTTACAGCGTTTCTCATGAAAGGAAAGAAGTTTTGCAGAGGGTAGAAAACCACAATTCCTGCCACAGACATATTGATTACTGACCCACAGGAGCCACTTAAATGCTGACTGGATCATCAGTGATGAGTGAAATCATCTAAGTCTAGTCACAAAGCCCCTCTTTGCTATCGCTGGTCTTTTTAACTCTCAAGTAACTGGAACAAAACTTTTGACAGATCATGGTAGCAACGTGTTTTCAGAACTCCTTTGGCAAATACATCACAGTTTGTTGCAACAGCACAAAAATGATTTTGCAAATCATACCTACGCATAACTTTCAATTAAATTTAGTTTTGATTGTAGAAAGATACTCTGGTTGTAATATAATATTCTACTCACGTCTAAATTAGTATAGCAGCTTCACCCTTTTCCTTTCTCCATATCTTCTCTGCAGAAGTACATTAGTGAGCTAATATTTCATCTTTGTTCTATAGTAACATCTCACAAAATAACTTCCAACAAGATGGCACATCACCTATTGCACCAGACTCGTGAGAAAAGTTGGACGAGAATTTCCAAAAAAAGTGGCTATGTGCCAATGTGCAATGCTCTTCATGCTTGTGGGATGTGAATCTCCTAGACTGCCACTTCTAAGAGCGCTCTAAAACTACAGGTGCATTCAATGAAAACCAAGCGCCATCACACACGCTCATGCAGGGAAACAGATGGAAATGCCACATTAATGCACTGCATGCACTGCAAGTTTGCCCAGCACACTGAACTAGTGAGGGACGACACACCAAACAGATCATGGTTTAAAACGTGATATCAAAACGCATTTTTAAATTCATACTCGCCTAGTTTCTACACATTGTGGCCATCTTATAATTTGACACAGTGAAGCTACCATACGTTCTGGGAGCCTGACACATAAAGGACTTTCACCTATCTGAAGGTGGTTGACACCACTCTGGATGAGCACATCCCACCGCAAGGAACTCTGCCCCCTGTGTGGTTAGGCAAAGTGCAAAACTAAGGCTGCAAAGGGCAGGGCCGGGTTAAGTGTTAAATGCATTTCCCTAGAGTGCAGAGGCTGCAGCTGCCTCCTCAGGCTGTCTCCTCACTGGCTGACACAGAAAAGGTCACCTGGGAAAACTAACTTCTCATCTCTGATGCTCCATTCCAAGACTGGCGGGGAGGAAAGGGAGGGTGAGCACGTTGACTACTCCCCTTTATTAGGCAAGCCTCTGGCCCTCACAACCAGCCAGAACCACAAAACACGCAGCAGGGTTCACCATCTTAACCCAAACCTGGTATCCTTGCCACCAAGGCCAGCCTGGGCAAAAGATTAACCTGTGATCCGCCACAGGGATCACTGACAGGGCCAATCCTGTTGAGAGAGCGTGCCAACTTTCTGTTTGTTTTAAAGGAAATACTTCCTGACACATGTTTGGTAAAGACTCTGAACTCTGCACATGAAGCCACGTGGTTGGTTCTAATCTGGCTCTATCCACTCAAGATCCGCCAAAGCAACCTCTTTCCGAGGGCAGACCCTGGCTGGGTAATCGACACTATCTTATTCAAGTCACGAGGCTCCAACCGGATCCCGGGGAGCCCAGCGCCGCGTCCTGTCCCGGCTGCAATCCTCCCGCGCGCCGCACGGGGGGGATGGGGGAGGTGCCCCTTTCAGCTGCAGCAGGAAAGGACTCCCACCTGTGGGGCCCAAACTGGCTCTTGCGGCCCAGGTGAAGCCCGAGGGAGCGGGGTGGGAGGAGAAGCCACCCCTTCCAGGAAAGCCGACATTGCTACTAGCAGAATGCGCAGGCACACTACTTGCAGAGCCCACCTGCAGCCACAGCAAACAAACTTTCCTCCCTTTCTGAGTTGGAAGAAAAGGGTCCCTTACGCCACCCCCTGGCCCGAGCCGGCAACGTCCAGGAGCTCCGAGGGCTCCTCACCTGATACCCTTTAACACCCAACTTGGTGTGTCCCAGGGCGCAGACCCAGCTCTGCCTCGCGCCACGGCGGGGTGTGCGGGGTAGAGGACTGGGGTGCCAGCTGGGGATTAGGAATTTGTGGGGAGAGCGGGAGGACGCCGCTCACTAGCCTTTGCAACTCCAGCTCCCAACTTTGCCAGCCACCAAGCCGCTGCCCTCCGGTTCCTCCGCGGCGCGCACCCGGCTCCCTCGGTTTCTCCAACCCTCCCTTAGGGAGAGAGCTCCCCAAGGCCGGCGGAACCCCGCGCGCCCGGCGCACTTACAGCCGTAGCGGGGTCTCTGCCGGGACAGCTGCTCCTCGTGGGGCATCCTGCGCGGTTCCGGGGGCCCGCACGCGGCGCGCCCCCCGCGGCTCCCCTCGCTGGCCAGGCTCGCCGCTCCGCGCCCAGCCGGCGCGCTCGTATCCGGCCTCTCGCGGCCCTCCCCTGGCCGCCCCGAGATGGGCGCCCCGCTCGCTCGGTGATCCCTCGTCAGTGCCCGCTGCCGGCGCCGCGCGCTGACACCGGAGCAAAAGTGAACTCTCCTTCCTCGCTCGCTCCGGGCCGCCGCCGCCGCGTCCCGGGCAGGTCTCCTTTCTCCTACAGCCCGGCCCCGTTATCCACCGCGGTGAGAGCGCGCGCCGCGGCGCAGCGACCTCTACCGCGCGCGAGGCGCAGCGCCCGGCAGCCTGGACCCGCCCCTGTTCGACCCCGCGGCTGGAGGAAGGGGCTGCACGGGCCCTGGGCCGGGATCCCCTGTCACTGGGGCCCGCGGCCGCCCCGCCTGCTTTTTCACTTCTGGAGCATTTAGAGGGTGGAAGTGAACCTCTGCGGAGAAGAGCAAGAAAAACCGCAGAAGACACGGCCAGCCCCAGCCGCCCAGGGTGTTGCTCAGTTACAGAAGGACAAACAGCGCGGTTCCTTTTCCTCTGGGGAGATTGCGCCTTAACTTTTTTTTTTTTTTTCCTTTTTTCTTTTTTCCCCTCGAACATTGCTTCTGTGACCGCTTGTCTACAAAATACAGGGTTCCCCTTTCATGACCAGAAACTGAGAGTGTGTGTTTGCTGGAGGGACAAGATAAACACTCGCAGAGCAACCACTCAAAACACAACAGCGAGTCATCCTCGGATCACCTTGGGCCCATTCCCCTCCCCCAAGTACAGAACTGTCGCCCAGCCCAGCTGGGGTCGCACACCACAAAAACCTTTTCCGGCTTAGCTTTTAAGGAAATTAAACTACATGTGGCAGTTTTTAAAGATTTCGGTGTGGGGGGGTTGTTTTGTTTTCATGCAGTCACCTGGAGCTATTTTTCTCTTTGTGCCTCAGAGTGATAAGATCTGGAGGAATGTGGACTCTTCTAAACCCGTGTCCTCACCTGCTTGTCAAATGTGGAATGTGTGGGTTGCTAAATAAAATAATTGGCTGGCTAAATAAAAAAATTCGAGTTATAAGAGATGATTTCGTTGGAGAAAAGGCGGCATAGTGACACTAACCATTTTGTAGTCTGCAAAGATAGAGAGGGTGGCCAGCTGGTTTCCATTTCACGTGGGAGCTGCAGTCCTTCTCAAACTTGTTGACACTCAGATTCTGGGGGCCCACCCTCAGAGTTTCCAGTTCAGTTGGGTCTGGACTGGGGCTCATGAATCTGCATTTCTAACAAGTTCCCTTGTAATGTTAGAAAATAAGCACGAGGCATCTCAGCTGGACTCAGGGAAGTGTCTTCCGATGGGAGAGCAAGGAGGTTCTATCCCACTCCTCTGGTTGGAATGGGCTGAGTGGGGCTTTTCTCCCTTAAAAAACAGATGCCTCGGGCTTCCCTGGTGGCGCAGTAGTAAAGACTCCGCCTGCCAATGCAAGGGACACGGGTTTGAGCCCTGGTCTGGGAATATTTCCCCCATGCCGCGGAGGAGCTAAGCCCGTGCGCCGCAACTACTGAGCCTGCGCACTAGAGCCCGCGAGCCACAGCTACTGAGCCCACATGCCACAACTACTAAAGCTGGTGCACCTAGAGCCCATGCTCTGCAACAAGAGAAACCACAGCAATGAGAAGCTCGCTCAACGCAAGGAAGGGTAGCCCCCGCTCGCCACAACTAGAGAAAGCCCGCATGCAGCAACGAAGACCCAATGCAGCCAAAAATAAATAAATAAATAAATAAGCTGATGCCTCTTTTTATAAGAGCAATTCAAATGTGAAATGGCTACATTTTGAGGCACAGCACCCTGTCAGTCAGTGTTCACCTAGACAGGGGCATGTTCAAGGGGAATTTCCTGTGTTTCCGGACATGTTGAATCAGATATCTCAAGTTCATTTCACCTCGATGATTCCATGTATTAAGTACTACAATTAAGGCTCACACATATCAATTTTCAGTATGAGTGTATGATTTAGGACCCAAATAAGTGGGTAGTCTAGGGAATTCCCTAGTGGTCCAGTGGTTAGGACTCTGGAGCTTCCACTGCAGGGGCCAGGGTTGGATCCCTGGTGAGGGAACTAAGATCCCACATGCTGCACGGTGTAGACAAAAAAAAAAAGAAAAAGTGCGTAGTCTATGTATTTAGAGGTGTTAGGAAAGTCACTGTAAACTGGAATGGTCAAGGAAGGTGATAGGGTTTGAACATACGGTTTGAGGTAGACCTTGAAGAAGAGTTGGAAGGAGAATGTCTACTCCTAGAGGACAGGCAAGGACAAGGGACAATGGGGTGGGGCATGAGGTTGGCTGAGGGTGGGAGATTTGAAGCTAGTATCAGATCATGGAAGACACTGAATGTGGGCAAAGAGGACAGGATATTATCATAGAAGCATTTGAGAGCTCAAAGGTTTGGGGTATGGGAATTGCATGATGCAAGGGAGTGTAGGGAAGGGGACTCTTGCAGCAGGTTATGGGATGGATTTGAGTGGGGCAGCTGGGAGGTGCTGATACCTGGTGGAAGGGGCTCTGGTAGAAGCAGAAGAGGGAAGTAAGGAGAGCTTCAGTGAGGTTGATTGACGCCAGTGTGATAAAGGGGGAGTTTTAATGCAAACAAGTTGGTGCCATCGACACATATAGATATCACCAAATGTAATAAATAGAGTAAATATCTGTTAATGGTAGAATGTGAAGGTTAAAGCAAAAATAGGTGGTCTGCAGGAGAGTAGTTCTAAGTCCATGTGCCAGCTGGTCAGCTCTTCTCTGAAGGATCTGGGGAGGTTTTAAAGCTCTGTCATGGCTAATGTTTCTATGGAGAACTTAACGCTAAGAAGAAATTGTAAAAGCAAATGCTCCTGATTTATTTTGCAAGTGCTGAAATGAATCTTTGGAATTTCAGTCTGCATTCACTGGGTAACTACTATCTCACAGATCACTTCTTTGCAGAATCTCAGAAAAGAAACTTGTCTGCAGAATTCTGGGCTATTTTTCTCTTAGGGTTTGACATTGGAGGGTGATTCAAATAAATACAAGGCAATGTGCCAGCTTACTTTGCCATCTGACTGTGCTTGCAGGAATATTAAAACAAAAACTGACACCATCTAGTGAAAAATGTCTTTTTAATAAAGCAAGAAGTGTTTTTTGTTTAATGTAAAACAAAAGATGACACTGGAAAACTACTAGACCCGGTAAAACAATTTTTAAAGCAGTATTATTTTAAAAATGATTGTTTTCAGAGGTCTCTCTCCTTCTAACTAGTTGAAATGAGGTGTTTGACAAAACACAATTTTGTTTTTATAACAATAACAGATTATTCATATCAAGAGCATCAAACAGGATTTTAAAAGTATGTTTGGGGCTTCCCTGGTGGCACAGTGGTTGAGAGTCCGCCTGCCGATGCAGGGGACATGGGTTCGTGCCCCGGTACGGGAAGATCCCACATGCCGCGGAGCGGCTGGGCCCGTGAGCCATGGCCGCTGAGCCTGCGCATCCGGAGCCTGTGCTCCGCAACGGGAGAGGCCAAAAAAAAAAAGTATGTTTGAGTAAAGATCTCGGCGTGCACCATTCCATTCACCTTTGAAATGATTTGGTCATTTTCCAATAATAGCATGTTATTGATCATTTTCACATTTTTACCACAATAGTAACAAATGTGTTTTCAAAGCGTCGCCCAAAGAAGTGAGGCATGAAGAAATGAAAGGAAAGAAATCATTAAAGCCTTTTTCAAAGTCCTAGGAGACTTTGGGTTGTTAAAATTTTCTAACTCATTCCCTGTCCCAGAAAAAGAGTTATGCTGAGCACGAGTGGGGATCTGCATTTTATTGCAAAGGAGGCCTCTGTACCTAAAAAGGGAATCGTTACAGTCCAACATCAGCTTAAAAAAAAAGAAAAAGAATCAGAACAGAAATAAATGTAACAGTCAGTGTTTCAGTTCTCAAAAACAAAAGTCAGGTAGTAATGTCAGGGTAGAGGATAACTGTAGAACTGGTGGCCTCTACGCATCATTTTATGGCCAGGGAAACAAAGAGGCACAGAGAAGTTGCATGATTTCCACAGCTAAGGAAGAATAGAGCCTTAGCGACATTCCAGGTCTCCTGAGAGCCTCTGCCCAGTGCTTTTTCTCCGGTACATATTTTTGTTTTCATATACATAAATTTTTTTTTTTTTCAGTGAGGTCCTTTTCCACTTCACTAAAGCCTATAGTTTTGGACAACTTTCAAATATTTTGTCAATGTTAAATCGGCAAGCCTTCTTGGCAATCTGGCCTTTTTCTCTTTGCTCTAAAGTTCTAAACAAATCAAAATTTGGAGAGACTGAACTTTAATTTTATTAAGAAAATAAAGCCATGCACAGTTCCATTATTATTTTTTCCATTTCACAGTTTAAGAAAGTTAGAACTTCAGTGACTCTGAGAAGATGATCCCCCAGGGTAGCCTGGAAATGAGGAGGAAGAGAAAGCAGCATTGATTCTAGGTGGCCCCCTTCACTTTTTATCCCCTTTACTCTGCATTAACTTTCTCAATTGCATTTATCATCTAACATAACATACACTGGATTATTTGTTTATTGTTTGTCATCTACCTCTAGAACATGAGCTTTCTGAGAGCTGGGACTTGGTCTAATTCTTCACTGCTGTGTGCCAGGACTTACAGCAATGCCTGGAATATAGTAGCTGCTTAATTAATTTGTTATAATCATGAATTTACTAAATACAGGTAAATACCAGGCACGATACTAGGAATAGTTGCAACTTTCAATCTGTAACAACTCTGTGAAGAACTTCTGGTTATTCTTATTCAACAGTGAAGAAACCAACTCAAAAAGTCTCATAGGTACTACAGTAAAGGGCAGCGCTGAGTTTACCTGAATCCAAACTTTTCTCCCAGCACAAAAACCCGTCTCCTGTTTCAGGCTAATAAATTGAACTGCACATTTCAACATGTCACCTTCTACTAAATGCATGTTCCCTTTTCCCAGGCGAATGCTAAAGCAACTGCTATAAATGCCCCCAAATTACCATCATCTATTTGACATCACAAAGAACTAGGGGCCTGGGGGTCCAGTTTTCGTCCAGGCAGTATTTCTGATTATAGTTTTACTAATAATCCCCTGCATTTCCCTGTTGGTTTTCAGATAAGATCTGAAAGGGCTAAGGGCTCTACCACCTATCTGTAAAGTTGTCCTGAATCCATTTTTTAAAATTATTCATGATTTCCCATTAACTATGACTTCAAGTATGCTTTATCTTATCTCACATTGATCTGTCTTTGGCAGTAGCTCTTAATCCTAGCTTTAATTTTCTTTGCCTGACTCCTATACCCACTTCTGGAACACTCTGTCTTAACTGGCAGATGAGAGGCAAATGAACTTCCAGCTGACCTTGGAGAGCTTGGATATTTTGAAAGAAGCTTGACTGTCACAGAATGAAAATGAAGACACCCATTATGTTACCGACCTGGGCTCTTGGATTATTTAATCAATAGAAATTGATAAGAGGCAATATGAGAAATTCAGGCAAGGTTTTATTGGGACTGGTGCTGCAGCGGGAGAGAGCGAGAACGACAAACCGGTGCCCTTGCTTTCTCCCTGAGGAAGGTGGTCTAGTTCCTTTAAATGGGGTGAGGGTAGGGGAGGATTGGTGGGTCAGGTGGAAAAGGGTGGCTTGGGTGATCTGCCCACCACCTCAGTGGTGCAGCGTGCAGGGATCATGCACAGTACCCTGCTTTTGCTCATGGCACCTCAGAAACGGCAGTTGGGGACTTCCCTGGTGGCACAGTGGTTAAGAATCCACCTGCCAATGCAGGGGACACGGGTTCGAGCCCTGGTCCGGGAAGATCCCACAACTAAGCCCGTGCGCCACAACTACTGAGCCTGAGCTGTAGAGCCCGTGAGCCACAACTACTGAACCTGCGTGCCACAACTACTGAAGCCCACCAGCCTAGAGCCCGTGCCCTGCAACGAGAAAAGCCACTGCAATTAGAAGCCCCCACACTGCAACAGAGTAGCCCCTGCTTGCCGCAACTAGAGAAAGCCTGCGCACAGCAACGAAGACCTGATGCAGCCATAATTAATTAATTAATTAATTAATTAATTAATTAATTAATTAAAACTTAAAATCTCTCTCTCTCTGGAATGCTTTTCAAAATATTTTTTAAAAAGAAACAAGCATTCTGTTAGTATAGTCAAATAGAAGTAATGTTTTTGTTGGCTTACCAGTTTTTTAAATTCAGATTCATTTAATTTTCTTGACTAAGGCAAATCTACATTATTTCAAAACAAAGTCTCACTGAGATAAACACACTGATGGTGGCAATCTGAATATGCAAACATACAAATCTTTCTAGAAAGATGCTTACTATCTGGGAAAGGGATTGTGGCTTCTACCCCAAAACTCAGCTGCTCCCTAAGGGGCTGCTGGGACCCATTTCCTAATGACCAGCTTCTCTATTTGGGGACTGGTTAGTGACTCCTGGCCCTCCTGTTAAAACTCAACAAGGGATAGCTCTTCACTTCATGAATAGGGGGTGGGTTGCCCCTAGGTCTGGTCTGTTGTGTAAACAGAAATTGCCACACTTTCACAAAGCATTGCTTAAATATTTTGGTGGGGCCCCCTCCATTTTAAAGCTTTTTTTTGTGGGGGAGTAGCCAACCAGATGCTAAAGGTCAGTTACTCAGCTTGTTAAGAGTTAACTTCACATCTGGATCTGGTCAGCCTGAGGCCAAGTGTAAAAACCAATAGAGAACCAAGGAATACCATAGCAAGGGAGGCAATATCACCAGTGCCTGCCTTTTGTCATACTATAAATACAACTGTCACCTCAAACTCAACGGTAAAAAATCTGAACCCACCAATTCCACATGTCTCCCATCTACCAATGGATCTTTCCTCTGACTGCCATACTCTGTTAATACAAACATTTCCAATCACTTAGACTTTTTTAAAAAATAAATTTATTTATTTTATTTATTTATTTTTGGCTGCATTGGGTCTTCATTGCTGCGCGCAGGCTTTCTCTAGTTGCGGTGAGCCAGGGCTACTCTTCATTGCATTGCGCAGGCTTCTCGTTGCGGTGCTTCTCTTGTTGCGGAGCGCAAGCTCTAGGCACACGAGCTTCAGTAGTTGTGGCACATGGGCTCAGTAGTTGCAGCACACAGGCGGCTCAGTAGTTGTGGCACATGGGCTTAGTTGCTCTGTGGCATGTGGGATCTTCCCGGACTAGGGATCGAACCCGTGTCCCTGCATTGGCAGGCGGATTCTCAACCAGTGCACCACCAGGGAAGCCCCTCACTTAGATTTTTGAGGTTTCGATCTCAATCTTTTTGGATTCCTCCAGGATCATGCCTCAGTATCCAGTCAGCCACTAAGATTTGGTGGTTGGTTTTTTGTTGTTTTTTTTTTGTGTGTGTGTGTGAATATCTCTGTTGTTTGTTAATGTCTCTTCATTCTTCTTTGTTCTCATCATCACTACTACCACTCCACTCCTGTGCAATCTCTCACCTGGGCTGTGTCAATGGCTAGTCCTGTGCTGGTTTTTTACTTCTTGCAATTTAACTTCATTTTTTCCTCCTCTAAATTCCTGTATCAAATATCCTGTATCAAAGGCTCCTTTGAGCCTTTAGCAAATGCTACTTTAGTTGCTATTTATGTTTCTATTGTTCTCTTGACTAAAAAAAAAAAAAAAATGTTAGCACTTGGAGTACCCAGATTTCTACTTTAGTTCCCAGATAGTAAATAAAAGAAGTAACCCCAGAGGGTCGAAGATAGCAGTGTGGAAAGTTATAGCTGTTGAAAGTCTGCTGATTTTTCATGTGTTTAATTCCAAGCTAGGATTTTCTTCCTAGAGACTTTGAAAGTCTAAAAATTGAGCGCTTTCATGGAGTTGGAATTTGACCTTTGTCTAACATACAATAGGTGTTCAATGAAGACAATCACAGTAGAAATCAATTTGGGTCTGGGCAAGTGATGACATCAACAAATAGGGTCTGCCTACTACACATGAAGATTATCATTTGATCTCTACAGTTTCTAAGCCATGTCAGTAAAACCAGCTGGCTTGTGAAGGCTTCTGAAATCAGTCAGCTCTGGCTGCTATAATAAAATACCATAGACTGGGAGGTTTAAACAACAGACATCTGTTTCTCACGTTTCTGGAGGCTGGGGAAGTTCAAGATCAAGGTGCCAGCTGATTCGGTTCCTGATGACTACGGGCCTCTTGCTGGTTGACAGATGGCCATCTTCTTATTAGGTCCTCATGTGGCCCTCCCTTGATGCATGCATGCTGGGAAGGGGAGGGAGAGGCAGGGATGGGGAGGGGGAGGGAGAAGGGGGAGAGGATGGGGGGAGAGAGAGAGAGAGAGAGAGAGAGAGATTTCCTGCGGTTTTGCTTTCTTTTCTTTTCATAAGGGCATTAATCCCATCATGAGAGCCCCACCTAATCTAACCCTAATTTCCTCCTAAAGGCCCCGCCTCCAAATATCATCACACTGGGCTCCAACTAATGAACTTGGGGTGTTAGAGGGGAAGGACACAGTCAGTTCATCGCACCTTCTTTTCATTTTCCTAAAATGTCTGTAATCTAAGCATGTTGGAGTGTCACAGTTGATATTTTACCAGATCACATCTTCTGTAGTCTGGGGAGAATTTACTATGAACAAAGACCACATATGCAGAGTAAGGATGGTGTTAAAGCTTAAGGCAGGAACCTCCCGCTGATCAGCCACAAGGTCCAGTGGGGGAGGGTGGGAAGGCACGACAGTCACTACAAAAAACGCTGCTTAATGTTCTGTCATTTTAAACCCTTAATGTTTATTGTGAGGTTTCACAAAACCCTCAGCCCTTCTTCCCACTCCAAGTGTTACACATTGTCTAGTAGTGTTTATTTAAATTATCTTAAAATGAATTTAAATTGTTTTCACTTTGAGAGTGAATTCTGCAGTCTCTAGAAAGAACTGAGGACATTCCAGGAAGTAAAATTAAACAAAATAGACAGAGTTAGGAATTTATCTTCTGCAAACTATGTTAACTTCAAGTGTCTTTTAAATGTGGTGAATTAAAACTCTTCTGAATGTCTGGAGTTTATATCTTCTCAGAAAATCTTTTAATTAGTATAAACTGGAGCCTTAAAATAATGTTTCATTGAAATTATGAGGTGCTCTTGCAAAAAAGAAAGAAAGCATTTAGCTGCATTTAGCTGTAAATACTATATAGAGGATCTGTCCATTAGGTGAAGAGTCCTTTTCAATAAGCAACAAAACCTTTGACCAAAATTTTGAAAATCTAGCCCCAATTCACAGGCAAATCCATTTCAAGATTACCAAAGAGGTACCTAGGATGCTAAACTTCCCATGGGCCAGAAAATCCTAGCTGATTTTGATTTTATTTCTGATTTTTACACTAATTGGCTTGTAAACAAATTTACAAATAACACTTTTAAACCTAAATGACTTTTTCATTCTGTGGCAGGGTCTTAGTCAGTTTTATAGTATTAATATTTGGCCTCAAAAATTAGGTTTTGGAATTTTACTCTTGTAGACTTCCCTTGATTAAGTTGTTCAGTCCCTTAAAAAAATACCCAGGATTTAGTGGCCAAGGGCCCATACAGGGAAGAGGTCACACTTCCCCTCTCCTCCTCCTCTGTAATCTACACCAGGAGGGCACTGGCATTGATTCTTCTCCTATGATGCCTCTATCAGGCTTCACTGATGCCTGTGATAAGAGTTCTATTTTAAAACATTAAAAAAAAAAAAGGAAAAGGAAAGAGAAGAGCAGATATATAAAAGTAATATTTTCAGGTAATTTTCATTATTTCCTCAAAAACTTTTTGGGTCTCTAAGACTTGGAGCTCTTAAAAAAAATCATCTGTTGTTCTAGTTTAACAGCTCTCCAGTTTTATTCACTGCTTGTACACCCAGTGCTTTGCACATAGTAGGAACCCGATATACATGTGTCATATCAATGGATTATTAACTTCAATCTCGATTCTCTCCAAAATTAATTTCTTGGTGCATCCTCATCACTTGCCTCCCTCGAACTGGGGTCCTAATATCAATTTCTTGCCTCTCTCTGGGTCTTTGATGCCAACAAACCCTATTGTGAAGGGAAAGTTAAGTGAAATCCCATATTTGACAAATGACCCTACATTTAAACAGCACCTGGTGTCGGCAGAGAGCTAAACCTTGGTAGAGGACCTATATGTAAATTAATAAGTACTTGCATTGCGGTATCTCTCATTCAGAGCAGCAGCATCACAGAAGTATATATAATATTAGCATGGAATTCAGAGAGAGAGAGAGAGAGGCAACCGTGACATCTCTGAGAAGGAAGAACCCTGTGGAGCCTCTTGGCTTTCACCTGCAAGGTCATTCATTCCAACCAACCAACCAGTTCAACTGCCAGAAATAGTCTCATGAAACAAAGCAAAATTATGGATTTGTCTTTCTTAAGAGCTGCACATTGTGGACAGGACCTGGTGGTGAGAATCCAGCTGGATAAAAGCCTTGTGGTAACAGCGGGTCATCATGCAGTGGCTCCAGCTCCAGGAACTACAATAGGGGCCAAAAGTTACAACAACAACGTTCTAATCGCTCCAATGTCTAGGGACCAGGGTAAAAGAGAGGGGTCAGGAAAAACTCAAGCTGCATAAATAAAGGTAGAAGAATGATGGGTTGTGCCCCAGAATAGGAAAAATAAATAAATAAATAAAATTTAAAAACATAGGGATCATGGGAGGCATTGAGATGAGTGTAGCATCAACAAAACACTCTCTTAGGGCAGAGTGTGGTGCTTACTGGCTTCCTTCTTAACTGCTTTCCACTAGCTGGCTTAGAAGAAGAGAGCTTTGATGGAATTCACTGTGCGATGTCCTTCCTCCATTAACAGCTTCTAAATGATTTCTGCAAAGCTGTAAGTATTAGGGGAGAATCCAAAGAGAAGCGATCAGCATGGTTACCTGTTTTGGGGAAAACATGTCAGGATGGGAACTTTAAGAGACTCATTCAGCTTCTTAGCACAGGAGCAGGAGAGCCCGATATTCACTTAGAGAGGGGAAAATGAGTTGGGAGCCATGACAAAACTGTGCCTTGGAAAGAGTATCTGTGAAAGGAGCCCTAATGCAGCAAATGAAACTTGGGTGAGAGGCAGGAAGGACTCACCCGGAGCTGGACTAGCTGGGGGTTCAGCTCACAGACAGCCTGTCAGCTAGCCTATTGTTGGATTCTAATTCTCATGTATCCTGTACTTAAAGCATTTGCCAGACTTTTCTCTTGTTCATTTCTCCAGCATATTTGACAATCTCTCTGACATGTCCTTTGTGGCAGACACCATGCTAAACATTGAGGAGGGCTAGAAAGGAATAGAAACCATATGCTGTGACCGTCAGAAACGTATAGTTCCATTTGCCTCTCGCTATAATTTTTATGCAAATCTGTCATTCCAAAAGGCCAACTAGGTCTAAATAACCCAGGCAAAGCACTAAGAATGGGATGGGGAAAGTTATTCTATCCACCCAGGCAAAATTGTGATATTCATAAAAACGTTGTTTACATGTTTTGTTTCACAAAAGAATGGTTCAAAACTAAATAGCTGGGACTTCCCTGGTGGTGCAGTGGTTAAGAATCCGCCTACCAATGCAGGGGACACGGGTTCGAGCCCTGGTCTGGGAAGATCCCACATGCTGCGGAGCAACTAAGCCCGTGCGCCACAACCACTGAAGTCTGCGCTCTAGAGCCCGTGAGCCACAACTACTGAAGCCCGCACGCCTAGAGCCGGTGCTCTGCAACAAGAGAAGCCACCACAATGAGAAGCCTGCACACTGCAGCGAAGAGTAGACCCCGCTTGCTGCAACTAGAGAAAGCCCGTGAGCAGCAAACGAAAACCCAATGTGGCCAAAAAAAAAAAAAAAAAGAAAGAAAGAAAAAACCCCCCAAAACCACGACTAAATAGCTGAAGGAAGAAGGGAATTTTAGGCAAGAAAAGGCTCATCTTTATCATCTAAATATATTACCCATATTAGCTAAAATTCATGTCCTTTTTATTGTTGAGCTCCTATATAGCTAGAATTGTCTAGTTAAGAGAGCAAAGGGGTATTCAGAACAGAGAAATATGTCTTATTGTCCTAAAAGTTGTCTATCCAGTCTTGCTGCTTTTAAAAGTTTCAGGGAATCACACTCTGTGAGTTCAAATACTTCCTTTTATGCTGAATAAATAAACTTGCTTCCAAGTCAGGATGAGCACAGAGTTCCAAACACTTCATGACATTCAGCATGAAGTGCTGGGTGTGATCTGTAAAGTCAAGGGTTAGTACATTCTGAACCTTTACAAAAAGACAAAAGGGCAAAAATTCCTCATGTAGTTTGATATAAGTGATGTTCATATGTCCATAATATTCTCTAGCTTTTCATGTATACATACACATACCTTGCTGTATCGCGTAGTAAAATACCAGGATTTTTTACTCAAGTGTCCCTGGGCATCCAGAGTTCAACTACAGGGCATCAGGTAACTGGAGGTGGGGAGGAATTCAAATGTTACCCATTTCACCTTGTTGCCAGGGGGCCTGCCTGAGCTCCACAGAGGAAAGTGCTCTAAGTAGGAGCCTGTTAGGAAACCTTGGCCTCGCCACCGCCAGTCCACTGCCAGTGCCTGAGGCCTGTTCCACTAATATTATGGATGAGGAAATGGAGGCACAAGGTGTCTGGAAGATGAATGATCCGACATTCTTGGTTTTGTGCGTACCACTCCCCCCAACACCCCCCCTCGCCCCTCCCAGTATAATAGTTTTTCTTAATGAGCAAAAGAAGGAAATGAGTTAGGCTAGATACTTTGCCTAGGCTCATTCAGGGCTTTTGTCCAAGTTCAAAACACTGCTGGCTTGGGGATCCGCCTGGAACATTCTTGACTAACTGGGAGGCAAAGGTCTCCTCCAGAATTAAGTGCTGCCTCTCCAGAGAAACTTTCCTGGGGAAGGTTTGTGGTTTAGTTTTGTTTGAGCTGGAAGAAGAGGGAAAAGAGAAAAGAATGGATTGAATTGGTTTCAAGGTCAGGCTATGGATCTGAGGTGTAAAGAGGCTGACGGTATTGCGTGGCTCTCAGCTTGAAAGGGTTTGATTATTAGGAAAGGCTGGTTAAATAATATGTGTCAGAGCTGGCAAGCAGTGGGGTTTTAGCTGCCCTGGAAGCAGATATGGCCCGGGGCAGTCCCCTCCTTCACTTTTCCCTGGTAGCCAAACGGGGCCCACAGATGTTTCACTTAGCTTGTACTGTACAGGCCCACGAGTGTTTAAAAATAATTAAATTAGTTGCTGACGTATAAAAAAGCCGGTCGGTTTCTCCCATCTCCTAAAAAAAAAATTCAAAAACCAAAAATCTGGCCAGTGGGGCTCATATTCCCATGCGGCAGCCATGGGCTGGCAGCAGTCAGCCACTGCCTCTTTACCTGGGGCACAAACCCCCAGCTGAGCCAGAGCTACTGCCCTGCTTGTTCCGGCCTCACCACCTTCTTCCTCCCCTTCCTTTCTTCCCACCACAGTGTCATGAGTACTTGGTGCTGAAGAATCTCCTGACCCACCTCTGCATTCAGACTCACCCTGCCGATCCTGTGCTGTCTCTCAAAGCCCTGCCTTCTCCCAGGTGGCATCAGCGAACTGGACAGTCTTACAGGCCAGTTAATGCAATGCTTAAATCTTACACTCTCCAACGGCACTCGTTCATTTTCTCACAGTTTGTTTTTCCTGGACCTGATGGAAAGAGTACGTAGTGTGAATGTTAGGCTGGGGGACAGTCCAGGTGGAGAGATTTGTGTACAGGTGAGCTGCCTGTCGGGTCAGCCTAGGGGTTTGCTGTCCATTCTTGAGAGTGGGACCCACCCAAGATTGGAACGTTGTAATTAGGTGGTAGGGTGGTAGAGCAGTTACATCCCCCCCAGAAAAGGAGAGGAGGCCTCCCCACCCCCATATCCATCTCCAGAGGTTCTCGTCAAGGACCCTCCCTCTCGGTCTGCCTCGGCTGGGAATTGGGCACTGAGCCCATCAGAGCCACCTGTGATGCCAGTGGGGTGCTGGGCCTCCTGGCAAAGTGCCAGGCACTGCTTAGGGAAACACATAGCTCCTCCTTGTCCTGCAGGTACAGTGCCAAGGTCACACCAGGCTGGAGGGTGGCCGAGGTGAGGACAGGCAGGGTCTCCCGTCCCACAGCCTGGCGAGGAAGGGGAGCTGCTTTATTTACAGTTTTGCCCCAGCCTTTCCCCTCCCCCGTGGCTGGCCCTAGATTGGTTCTGTACTATGATCATCAGACTGGAAGCTTGTTCAGTTCCGACAGATTTTCCTTCTCCTTCTCCAAACGTCTAGCTTTAGGAAGTACTTAACAAGTCTTGGGTTTAAACGAGAACATGGCAGGGGCCTGGGGACGCTCAAGAGGCAGGGGGCAATGACCTCCCTCAGAGTCCCTCAGTCTTTGTTCACAGCCCAGAAGGCACTGTATGAACTTGGAGAAATCACACTGTGATGTGGGAGACTGCAAGAGAAGGAAGTGAGGGAGGCAAGTGAGGGAGAGAACATGAACACAGAATTTGGAAGCACGTTCCTAAAGCTAATGCATCCCTGGCAAACATCTGTAATGTCCCTAGGTCTACAGGAGCAGGAGACTTAAAGAGCTTAATTTCAAGTTATATCATTTATTATCACTCACACACATGGATTCACAGTCCAGATTTAGATCCAGGAGAAAAAAAAAGTGATAGGAGAACTGACAGCATGCAACTCAATGCTTAAAAATAAAATTGATGATTTGCTTAAGTGTGAACTTTTTTTTTTTTTTTTTTGGCTGTGTTGGGTCTTCGTTGCTGCGCGCGGGCTTTCTCTAGTTGCGGCGAGCAGGGGCTACTCTTCGTTGAGGTGCGCAGGCTTCTCATTGTGGTGGCTTCTCGTTGCAGAGCATGGGCTCTAGGGTGCGCGGGCTTCAGTAGCTGTGGCACACGGGCTCAGGAGTTGTGGCTCGCGGGCTCTAGAGCGCAGGCTCAGTAGTTGTGACGCCGGGCTTAGTTGCTCTGCGGCATGCGGGGTCTTCCCGGACCAGGGATCGAACCCGTGTCCCCTGCGTTGGCAGGTGGATTCTTAACCACTGCGCCACCAGGGAAGTCCAAGTGTGAACATTTTGATTCTATAGGGAAATTATTAGGTGTCAGAAATGATTTGCCCGCGGGCTTAGTTGCTCTGCGGCATGCGGGATCTTCCCGGACCAGGGATCGAACCCGTGTCCCCTGCGTTGGCAGGTGGATTCTTAACCACTGCGCCACCAGGGAAGTCCAAGTGTGAACATTTTGATTCTATAGGGAAATTATTAGGTGTCAGAAATGATTTGCCCGACATCAGAGCCTATTTACAGAGTGGCTAAGTGCAGTACCTCTGCTCTCAAAGAGTTTGTAGTCTACCTGGGTAAAGAAGGCATGGGTTTTGGAAAGGATTGATAACAAAATAAATGTTTGCCAAGCAAGGCCAGAAAATGGTAGGAATAAAGACATTACTTAGTGAAAACCAGTGCTATGAGTTTCTATAACGAAGAGAAAATGAAATCCATCAGGGAAGGTTTTGCTGAATCTGGCATTTACAACGTTTTAGCTTCTACACAGTCAGTCTAGTGTTTGGCCTGACAGGAGCTACATCTTATGTCTAACATCTAGAACATGCTGACACATAGTGTAAGCACTCAATTCCTGCTTGTTGAATGAATGAGTGAATAAATGAATTCAGGTAAAGAAAGCAGACAGTTTCCACTGTTTTGAGGCATTCCTTTTAGGCACACTTCCCAGGAGAAGCAGATGCTTATCAGAGTCACAAGCCTTCCCCATATTTGCCAAGATAGCACAAGTCTGGAAAAGCAGTTAAGCAAGTATAGCCTTGTGACCCTGGGCAAGTCCCTGCGCCATCAGCTGTCAAGCAAAACCCACTTCACTGGAGATAGTGCAGGCAAAGTTCTTAGCAAGCTGTATGAGGACATATATGTAAACGAACCTGCTTTTGTACAACTCATCCTAATTTGCATATAAGAAAATTGCACATTTACCTGCCCTAAGAGGCTTTTCTAATTACTTTGTTTTTATTTTATTCTTTTCCCTTTAATATGTAGCCCAAATTTTTACAAAAAATAAACTAAATAAAATAAATTCCACACTTAGTAATGAAGTAATCTTTTTCTTTTAAATTGAAGTATAGTTGATTTACAATGTTTCAGGCACACAGCAAAGTGATTCGGTTATACATAGATACATCTGTTCTTTTTCAGATTCTTTTCCGCTATAGGTTATTACAAGATTTGAATATAGCTAATTACTTTGTAATAACTTTATTTGGTTCTTCTCTTTCCAACTTTAAAAAAAAAGTTGTTTTTCATGGGTACAGGGAATTTTCTGGGGCAGCACCCACCAGCATGGTGAGCCAGGAGAGAACCATCACAGAGGACTTCTGGCTCTGGCTGAGGGGCTCTTTCTCCAGAGCAGGCCAAGTGGCTCCCGCCACACCTTGGCATCTGGGCGGAGAGGGTTAAACCTTGAGGTCAATGTTGAGCAGCATTTCTCTGGCAGCCGCCCCGCGGCCATTGCACCCTGCAGCCCAGCTCCCCCACCACCTTCTGCTTTGCTGGAAGCAGGCCATTGGGGCGGCTTGCTTCAGTGCGTGTGCTTATCAGTAAAAAGAGATTTAAGTGGACAGGTTCAAAACGGGACTGTACAAAGTCCAGGTGACTGGGCACGTCCCCATCTCTCTCCTCCATGAGCTCCACCATCAAGCCAGTTTGCTCCCCTGTGAAGCCGGGGGACTGAGAAAGTTTGCAGCCACGAAAGATGACATTGCTCACTGGAGGGGGTTTGATTTCCAGGAAGATCTCCTAGGTTGAGGAGCAGGCCTTGCATTTGGAGGCGGGAAGCTGAAGGGGCTCTGCTGGGCAGGCAGACATGGGCCCCACGCTGTGTGCGTGCGTGCGTGTGTGTGTGTGTGTTGGGGGCATCTGTGAAGGGTGGTCTGAGGCATGTAGTCAGACCCTCCTGCCCCAGTCCCTCTCCTGAAAGCTCCTGGGAATCAGATGATGCAAAAAAGCAAAGCAATCCAGCCCCCGGCCCCCACCCAAATCCCTCTGTTTAAAAATCAACTACGTGAGAGAAGTGAATGCACGTGTTTCCGTTATTTTGGGGTGGGGTGGGGTAGCACAGGTGCTGGGCAAGAGAAGCATCCATTAGGCACTCAGCTGGGAGCTAGTGAGGGTGGTGGTTAAAATTCACACCGTGGTTCCACCCTTCACTATGAGTAATTTCAGTCTAAGTATCTGCTTTCTCACTGTACACAGGGGATAATAACAGTACCAGCTCATAAGGTGGTGGTGAGGATTAAATGCGATAATGTGTGGATAAACCCTAGCAAGGTGGGTGGCACAGCGTGAGCGCCTAACAAACAGGAGCAATTATTAGTAATAATAACATTATTAATAATATATGGTAGAAAAACTAATAATATGTGTTAGAACATTCTTGTTTGTCATGTCAAGCTGTTATGGTGGCAGATTCTGGGAAACCATCTCCTTGGGGGCTTCTGAGGGCTCAGTCATCAAATCGCACCTGGGCTGGCAGCTCTCAGTTCAGACAAGGAGACCATCATACATACCCACATAGCACTGGACTGCTCTCTGAGGGCTTTGCCTGATGCTAGCTTATATGATCTTTATAGCAACTCTATGAACAGGTTTTACTTTTCTCATTTTACAGATGAGAAACCTGAAGCACAGAGAGTCACTTATGCAAGGCCACCTGTTTGCTCAAGGTGGTTCATGAAGTACTGTTGGTCCCACTCATAGAACTACTTCACGAGCTGGCTGAGGGACACAGGGAGGACCAACTGAACGCGTCAGAGACCGTTGGGCGAGGGGAAGAGCAGGACCCCCAGGGGCCTGGAGCACCCCTGTGGCTGCCTCCTTCCTTCCATTCCAAGAGCTGAGGTGGGCCTCATTCCTATCTAAGGCTCATCCTCCCACCATGTACGACGTTGCATGCCTTTTGGTCTCTTCCAGAGCTTTCTGGAAGCACTGATCACTGGCCCTTTTTCTTCCCCATCCTTAGCCTTTTCCTCTAGTAGTTCTTTCTCAGTGATCTGTGAATAAGGTCAGGTAAGCCCCACCTTTAACAGTTCTTCCCCTCAGCTTCATATGCCCTAAATCTCCTAAAACTGATTTCATCCCTCACCCCAACCCAAATCTGCCCCTTCTGTCCTGTGTCCACCATCTCAGTAATGACAACAGCATCCATTTGGGTGCCCAGGCCAGAAATGTAGGCATCATTTTTGATACCTCCCTCTCTGTCACTTTGTCATCCAATTCATTGCCATGCTGTACATGGCACACTGTGAACACCTCTCAAATTCCTCCACACCTCTCCTCTGTCACCACCTTCAGCCATCATCATGTGGGATCAGGGCAGTGCTGTCTGGATGGTTCTCTACATTTCTAGTTTTGCCACCCTCTCGCACCTTCCACTCACCAGTTCTCTATACAACAGCCAGCGTGATCTTTACAAATAGAAAGCTTCTGCTGCCATTCCCCTGCATAAACCCTGCAGTGCCTCCGCTAAGTCCTAAGTTTAAGACTAAAGTCCATACTGTGGGACACAGGCCTTTGGTGATACACTCCTGCTCACTTCTCCAGACTCATTTCCCTCTCTCCCCAGAATCTTCATCCCTTCCACCTCCCAGCTGGGCCAATTCTTCTTGCCTTTCAAGAAGAGCTCACTTGGGCTTCCCTGGTGGCGCAGTGGTTGAGAGTCTGCCTGCCAATGCAGGGGACACGGGTTCGAGCCCTGGTCTGGGAGGATCCCACATGCCGCGGAGCAACTAGGCCCGTGATCCACAACTACTGAGCCTGCACGTCTGGAGCCTGTGCTCTGCAACAGGAGAGGCCTGTGCACTGTGATGAAGAGTGGCCCCCGCTTGCCACAACTAGAGAAAGCCCTCGCACAGAAAAGAAGACCCAGCAGAGCAAAAATAAATAAATAGGGGCTTCCATGGTGGCGCAGTGGTTGGGGGTCCGCCTGCCGATGCAGGGGACATGGGTTCATGCCCCGGTCCGGGAAGATCCCACATGCCGCAGAGCGGCTGGGCCCGTGAGCCATGGTCGCTGAGCCTGCGCGTCCGGAGCCTGTGCCCCGCAACGGGAGAGGCCGCAACAGTGAGAGGCCCGCGTACCGCAAAAATAAATAAATAAATATTTTTAATAATTAATTAATTAATTAATTCCTACCCCCAACATCTTCTTTAAAAAAAAGCTCACTTGGGGAAAGCTCAATAAATATAAGTTGGATGAATGAGTGACCCAGCAAGGCCATGAGGAGTAACCAGAAGCTCATCAGAAGGACTTTGGGGTTTAGAACACACAATATTTTCCCCATTTAGGGGCCAACCTGACAGCAGAGATGGACTGAAACAATCCAGAGGAAGCCCCTGAGAGCTAATACCTGCTGACCTAGCCTCTGTGCAAACCTTGCTGTTAACTATTTCCTCTTAATTCCCGTAGTAATCCTATAAGGTGGATACTGTTTTTGCTCTCTTTTTACAGGTGAGGAAACTGAGGCTCAGAGAAGTTAAAGAATTGGCTGAAATTCGCACAGTGGTGATGCTAAGATTTAAACCCTCGTCTATGTACATTTCTCTGTGTTACAATTTAGTTCCACAGTTTGCTCCTGCACCTACCTCCATCTGTCCGTCACGTGGAATCTTTAGGGAGTTCCTATGACTCCACATGCAGAGATAAAACTAGGAAACAGCTTGTAAGAAGGACAAATTTCCCACCAGACTTGGCACTCTCATGCTGGAAGTCTGGCTATCTTTGCTTAACAACTAGACGAACTCAGATTCTGTAATCTCGGAATTTGAGAGCTGGAAAGGACCCGAGAAATCATTTCATCCAGCTCCCTCCTTTGACACATGAAGGGGCCAGTGATCTACCCAAGGTCACTCACTGAGTATCCCAACCCTCTGGCCAAGCTGTGTGTACTTTGCCATTCTGGTGCTTGATTGTGTGTATTTGAGTCTTTTAATAAAACAGCCCTCTTAAAACTTCAAACTGCATTTGTCAGAGAAAGAATTTCAACTTCCTTGATGGCCAGATGTCGTTTCAACAGCGGCCCTGGACCGGCTGGAACCAGGAAGTTCAGGGCAAAGAGGGAGTTCGGGTGAGACGGGGTTTCAGTGGTGAGGGAAGCCCGGGTGGGGCGGCAGGGGCAAGTTGGAATTCTTTCCCAGCACAGCCTTCCTTTCATAAACATCAGGGAAACACATGACGGGACTTTAGAGAGTTTTGTTGAACACATACCTGGTAGTAGGAATGGAGAAGTTGTCCTCAGGTGCTTACAGTCCAAAAGGTGTGAGTGCAGTAACTAGCCACGAAAACCTAAGGGGAAAATACTCAGGGGAGGGCACCAAGGGCTTTGCCTTGGAAAGTCAGGGAAGGTTTCCTCCAGGAAGTGGCTCTAAGCTGGGCTTTGAAGGAAAAATAGAAGAGGAGGCAGGCCATTGGCAAAGTTGGCGGGGCTGAGAGTAAGTAATAAGAGTGTAATTGAGAGCAGAAGCGCTCAAAGCCTGGAACATAGACAGCGGCATCAGGGTCACCTGGGAAGGTGTTAGAAAGGCAATCATTGGGTGCCTCGCCTGATCCTACTGAATCAGAACCACTAGGGAGGGGCCCTGCAACCTGAATGTTTTAACAAGCCCTGCCGGTGATTCTGATGCACCCTAAAGGTTAAGGCCCATTGAATTAGAGCATTCCTAATTGGAAGTCCACGGCATCCTTGCTGCCTTGGTAAGGCTTCGGGACAGCAGGGACAGGTGCAGGCGGAGAGTGGGTGCCAGCACTCGGGTTCCCTTCTGAAATATCCCCCGGGCTCTGGTCCTTCTTGGACTCAATCAAGCATCATGCATTGCACTATGTACCTTAAGGAGGCTTCTTCCTCTCATCTGTGAGGTCCTAGAGGGCCGGGCTTCCCCGTGATTCTAGGTGCTGACCACGCCAATACCAAGTGTCACAGCCACGTCTCCGGAAGGCTTGTCATGTCTGCCAGGGCCCTGCGCAGGTTCCTTCTTGGAATTCTCATTTTCTTTGTGTCCTAAATGACACAGACTTCACTCTCTCACGTGGACCTTCCCAAACATCTGATTTGAAACGAACACACATACCCCTGCTCCAGGAACTCCGTGTACCCCTATCTTGCTTTGTTTTTCTCCATCACATTAATCACCATATCCTACGTTTTCCTTTTGGTTTCTTATCAGTCCTCCCAGCTTCCAATAAAATGTGTGGTTCATGAAGACAGAGGCTTGTGTTGTTTTTATTTCATTGCTAGAGTCTCCAGGCTAAGACATAGCCCGGCATAGAAGGGGTACCCTATTTGTCCAAGGAATGAATGGTTTACGCCATGTGATGCTGCATGTGTGGCCTCAGTTATAATTGATTAAGCCAGGAACTGGTCCCTAACCCAGGGGCAGCTCCCCATTGGTTGGCCAATGGCCTTTGAGGGGGTCTGGCATGAGAGCCATGGGGACAGGCTGAACCCATCAGACCCCACTGTTAAGGAGACACAGAGAGGGAAGGTGACAGTAGGCTGGGACTAAAGAAAAGAGCCACAGAGAAAAGGCAGCAGAAGCTTGAGGCAGAGAAGTAATGGAAGCGGAGACAGAGAAGAGCTGAGTCATCTTCACGGTAGAGAAACTCCAGCCTGATAATCTCAGAGAAGTACTCTGGAAACCGTGGGTGAGATAGGGGAGCTGCTGGGGGTGGCGAGAGCTGCTCTTCTCTCCCGGATGATGTTCTGGGTGGCCTCACAGCCCAGCTGTGTGCAGAGTCCTCCTTTTGTTCTCTGCACATCCTAAAAACAACTTTCTCTCAGCTGAGATAACCGGCCGGGTCCTGGGTCCCTTCAACAAAGGTGCCTGAGGACCAGCCTAGCCCCGTGCCCAGGCAGGGGCTCCCAGTGACTGGGCTGCACTTTCACTCCCCATGGAAGGCACCAGCACTGGAATAAAAGCGCCAAGGCGGGGCTGTGGTGGGTGTCCTCGCCCATCCCAGGCAGCAATGCTCAGCCGAGCTGGTGCCTCTAAAGCGCGGCAACATGGAGGGGAAACTTGGGCAATTCCACATTAAACGGGCCCTTTCCCTTTATGACCGTGCAGGGAGAAGGTCAGGGGGAGGCCTTGTTGCTCCGCCAAGTCGGCAAACAAAATCCCATGTTTGCTGTTCCAGCGTGGCCTTGGAGCGGCTCCTGTGAGGCGGGCTGGGGGTGAGGCACCTGTCAGAGGTGGATGGTGTGTGTGTGTGTGGGGGCGGGGGGCGGAGCGTCACCCCTGCCCCCCATCCCCACTCCTGTATTACCTGATCCACCACAGGGCCCGGCCCCTCCCCTCCTGCCTGCCTGCTATTTACTGTCCTGTGCCATCTCCCAATGACACATGTGGAAAGCTTCCCACCTGCCCGTTGTAAGCCCAATTTTTCTAGAGTTGCTAGGGCACTTCTAAAACATTTTATTTTGGCTCTGCTCAACATTGAGATTGTCGGGGTTCATATCTTTTTCTTAAATGCAAAACATTCTGTCCAGATGGCATGATAGCAAAGGCTCATTTGTCTGTGAATATTTATGAAGTTCCACTAAGTGTTAAGAGCTGGACCAGCTGTTGAGGAAACAGCAGTGACAAGACAGAAACTCCTGCCCTCATTGAGCTTCTGTCAACAGAAAAGACAGATAGTAAACAAATAATGATAAACATGAGGAATATTATGAAAGAAGAAGTACAAGGTACTACTGGAGCTTATCACAGGAGGAACAGGACCTAGTCTGGGAGTCTGAAGAAACTTTACTGAGGAATGAGTAGGTATTTTAGCCTACTAAAGAGGGTGTAGAAAGGGTTCCATGTGGAGGAAACTATGTATTTGTAGGCTCAGGGGAGAGACAGAGACAGACAGAAAGACAGAGGAGAGAGAGACTGGCGTAAAAAATATATATATATAGAAGTCCAGTATGGCTGAACTGAAGAGAGGAAGATGGAACCAGTGAAAGACGTTAAATACATTTGAGGAGAAACAGAACAAGCCTTGCTCTTCACACCCTCTAGAATCTGTCATTTAACAGTCAAATGACCTTCTCTTCCCCCAACTCTGCATGACAAATGGTTTTACCAGTTCAGAGCAAATAGACAAACAAATGATCATACTCTGAGTGTCTTTCATTGTCCACAGTACATTTAGAAAAGTTGGCCACAGGGCTTCCCCGGTGGCACAGTGGTTGAGAGTCCGCCTGCCGATGCAGGGGACACGGGTTCGTGCCCCGGTCCGGGAGGATC
>NC_041221.1:77390174-77402860 GCF_002837175.3 Physeter macrocephalus | reverse complement strand
CGCAACGGGAGAGGCCACAGCAGTGAGAGGCCCGCGTACCGCAAAAAAAAAAAAAAGAAAAGTTGGCCACATAGCCTATAATCCAGGCCATTTCCATTGGTCCAAGGGGATGGGGGTGCTTGACCCCAGAGAAGCCAGTCTATAAGCTGGTCGGTGGCCTATGAAATGGCCTGTTAGAAAAGCTCTGTGAAACCGAGGAAGCCTATGCCACAAGGTGATGGGCAGACCAATAAGAATTTGAATTCTTATTTAAAAGGGGCGTTTGAATATGAGGCACTGGGCAAAGCTGGTCAATAGCAGCGGGAGGAGGAGAAACAGAGACAGAGTTGCTGAGACAACATAAACGTGAGACCCTCCAGTAGGAAGCACCCAACAAGGCCTGTTGTGGAGCGTCTTCTGGACCCCAAAGCACATTCCATCTCCATGAGGCTTGGCTGTGTGGTTGAGGGTCCCATCTTGCTACCTCTCCATGGACCCCTACAACAAACCTCACTCGCCTCCTGGGTCCTCCTTCTTACCACTGGAGAGCCGGACTCTACAAAGTGGGAGATGATATGGAACAGCTGGCTAAGTGTTTACTTGTACCCCAATTGTTAGGTCACAGCCTTAGAGTCAAAGTTTTTCTGGCTTTCCCATTTCCTATTAGTTTTCTTTTTATTCATGATTTTAGTATTGAAAATAACTCAGTGGTTAAGTGGCTATAATGTATTTTCTCAATATGGGGAAAAAAAAGCTGTGGTTGAAGGATTCTAGCCCTCACTTTCCTTAAGTGGGTATATGCACGTCCCTATTTGTTGAGAGGCAGAATTTCCCGGGCCTGATATTTGGGTCTTATCAGCACTTCTCCTTGCTGAGCTGGGAAGGTCATCAATGTTGACATTGATGTTTCTTGTGAATACCGGCCCTGCACCCTCTAATAACAGTCAGTAACAGCTGGAGGGAAAAATGATACTCATACTGTCGAGTACCCACTATGTGCAGGCAACATATCAGTTGTCTCTAGAACAATCCTAAGAGGAAGTTACAACTGACTTCATTTTACAGCTGCTAGGAGACAGACTCAGCACCCAAACCCAGGTCTGTCTCCCACTTCCCTGATCATTTTTGCTACACGGAGCTACCTTGTTCATTCATTAAATATATATCATACAGTGCCTACTGTGGGGCGGTATACAGTTTTAAAGTTGACATTGTTCTCAAGAGGTTTGTGGTCCAGGTGAGGAATCAGACAAGAGCATTAATGATGGCAAACTGAGTGACAAGTGTTATTCTAGAGGCGCGCCCTGGTGTCCTGAGAGCTCAGAGGAGGGACAGCTAAATCAGACTTTAGGGGCTGCCTGGTGATAGTCAAGGACAATGTCTTAGAAAAGGTAACCCTTGACCTGAGTTCGAAGGGTAAGCTGGAATTCAGCAGATAAAGGAGCAGGGAAGGACTTCCCTGATGGCACAGAATCCGCCTGCCAATGCAGAGGACACAGGTTCGAGCCCTGTTCCGGGAAGATCTCACATGCCGTGGAGCAACTAAGCCATGTGCCACAACTACTGAGCCTGCATGCCACAACTACTGAAGCCTGTGTGCCTAGAGACCATGCTCCACAATAAGAGAAGCCACCACAATGAGAAGCCCATGCACCGCAACGAAGAGTAGACCCCACTCGCCACAACTAGAGAAAGCCCGGGCACAGCAACGAAGACCCAACACAGCCAAAATAAATAAATAAATAAATTAATTAATTAAAAATACTTTATTAAAAAAAAAAGGAGCAGGGAAAGCCTTTTCAGGCCAGGGGAAAAACATAGGGCTGACAAGGCATGACCTGTTCAAGGAGTCACATGCTCTTTTCATTATGACTAAAGTAACTTTGAATGTTGTGTAGGGTTGCCAGATAAAAACACAGGTCGCCCAGTTAACTTGAATTTCAGATAAACAATAAATTATTTTTGAGCATAAGTATGTGCCATGCAAATTTAACTTGTGTCTATGTTTTTATTTGCTAACTCTGGCAGCCCTTACATTAGGGAAGAGCAGAAAATAAGGCCAAGCTGGTAGGCAGAGGCCAGCCATGAAGGAGCTTGTGCTTTCAGCCAAGGACTTGAACTTTTTCCCGAAGGCCATCAAGTGCTATCCAGGAACCTGATATACAGGAGTGTTATGACCAGACTTGCATTTTAGAAAAGTGCAGAGACTGGATTGGAACGGGTCAGGTAGGAGGCAGAAAACCAGTTAGCTGGTGCGCAAGCTTGCTGGTTTTCCCCTTAAACACATTTCTTCTTCTTTCCTAGTAAGACCATGGCTTCCCAGCTAAAGATCACTTTCACAGTCTCCTTTCATGCCATACCTGTTCAGTAGCTCTGAACGCAAGTGCCATGTGCTACTTCTGAGTTTTGCCATTAAAACAACTGGGCATGTGCCTTCTTCTTTCCCGCTCCCTCAAGCTAGAACTTGGATGTGTGGGAATTCAGCCTTCCTGAGTGGACAGCGACCACACCCTAGGGTCTGGGGAGGATGGAGCAAGGAGGTAAAAGGAACCAGGGTCCCGGCATGACTGCGCGAAGCCCAATGGCTATTCCACCCTGGACCACCCACCCTCCTCGGCACTGTCATTTGAGAGAGAATACACTTCTCCTTCATCTGAATCTCTGCAGTTTTGTGTCTCTTTGTTTTGGCAATTTTGTTTGTATCCTAACTCTCATAGAAGGTAAGTTTGAAGAATCAAGTAAGAAAGAAAGCATTTTCATTTAGATTTAATAACTTTGCAAAGATTCTAAAAGTCTGCTAACATTTTAGTTTTGCGTCACCATTCTTTTTTTTTTTCTGGCTGTGCTGCACAGCTTGTGGGATCTTAGTTTCCTAACCGGGGACTGAACCCCGGGCCACGGCAGTGAAAGTGCCGAGTCCTAACCACTGGACCTCCAGGGAATTCCCTTGCTTCACTGTATTTTAATTATCTACACTTGTTATTATATTGTGAGATTCTATTAGCTTTAATATTTCAGGAGTATAATTGAAACTGGTAATTTAGAAATTCCAAATCGCTTCAGTAGGATAGGGTTTTTTATTTAAAGAGTAGGAAGAATGTATATTTTAACCATGTATTAAAAATTGCTATACACCCAAAGCAATCTCTAGCTTCAGTGCAATCCCTATCAAAATCCCAATGGCATTTTTCACAGAAATAGAACAAACAATCCTAAAGTTTGTATGCAACTACAGAAGGTCGCAAATAGTGAAAGCAATTTTGAGAAGAAAGATCAAAGCTAGAGGCATCACACTCCTTGACTTCAAACTATATTACAAATGTATACTCATCAAAACAATAGGTAAAAACAGACGCATAGGTCAATGGAATAGACTAGAGACCCCAGAAGTAAATCCACACATATATGATACATTAATTTATGACAAATGAGCCACAAATATACAGTGGGGGAAAATGGTATTGGGGAAACCGGACAGCCACATGTAAAAGAATGGAACTGGGCCTCAATCTTACACCATACAAAATATATATATAATGAAATATCATTCAGCCATAAAAAGGAGTAAATCTTGCCATTTGCAACAACATGGATGTACTTTGACAGCATTATGCCAAGTGAAGTCAGACAGAGAAAGATAGATACCATATGATCTCATTTATATGTGGAATCTAAAACAAAAAACCCCCAAACAAACAAACAATAAACAAGTAAGCTCATAGACACAGAGAACAGATTAGTAGTTACCAGAGTTGGGGGTTGGTGAAATGGGTGAAGGGGGTCAAAAGTTACAAACTTCCAGTTATGAAATAAATAACTCATGAGGATGTAATGTACAGCATGGTGACAATAGTTAACAATACTATATTGCAAATCGAAAGTTGCATTGCTAAGAGAGTAGATCTTAAAAGTTCTCATCAAAAGAAAAAATATTTTGTAACTATGTATGGTGACAGATGTTAACTAAACTTATTGTGGTGATCCCTTTGCAGTATATACAAATATTGAATCATTATATTGCACACCTAAAACTAATATAATGTTATATGTCAATTATACCTCAATAAAAAAAGAAATAAAAATTGCTACAAAAATTCTTAAGCATTTGTTTGTTTACATATAAAGAAAGGGAAATGGGAGGGAGGCTCAAGAGGGGGGGATATGGGGATATATGTATCCATATGGCTGATTCACTTTGTTGTACAACAAAAACTAACACAGCATTGTCAAGCTATTATACTCCAATAAAGAGGTATTAAAAAAAGAAAGGGAAAGATTATATTCACATATCCATAATGCAGAAGTGAGAGTGTCACATTGGAAATGGTGAAAAGTGGTTTTATGCACCAATTTTTAATTAAACATAATTAGCTGCCTACTCACCAAAAATGGCTTTCAGTCTTCTTGACCAACTTTTAGTCACTTTAATTAGCATCATACTCAGCTGAAAATGATGGAAAACTTTATCATCATTAGGAAGTCAAGTAACTTCTATCCTCTTGCTATGCCATCCTCGATTTGCCTTCAACCCCATGATCTGAAATGACTTCTTGGGAGCCAGCCATCATGTCAACGTTCCAAGCAGCCTGACCTTTCTGGAAATTATACACAACACTTCCACTTACATCCCCTTGGCTAGAACTTAGACATACAGCTACTTCTGTCTACAAGGGAAGTTGAGAAATGTGGTATTAATTCTGTGCCTATGCATCTAGCTAAAAGCAGGACATCTATAGCTAAAAAAGAAGAAAACCAATATAGGGGCCACTAGGAGTGGCAGTTAGGGACCTCAGGGGCTAGATGATATAAATATTCAGGAGGAAATGCTTTTTAAAATTATGCTATAATAATGATAATGATTCTCCTAAAAAGGTCAAGTGACTTTCATTTATTACTACAGGGCACAACATTGCTGCTGGTCTTAATGGAGAAAAATTTCCCAAAGAGAGGCACTGCTAGCAGAAGACAGGGAGAATGGACTTTCAGAAGGGAATCGGGGCCCCCCGTCTAGCCTGGTTAGTGTCAGTAGGCAGAGAGAAGAAACGCAGCTTCTTCTACAGCAGTTCCCAGCACCAGCCGCTCAGGTCACTTGATGCTTATCTCCTGGAATCAGGACAAATCATGAGTTTTGATGACTTGAAACTTGAGCTCTGGGGAATTTAAAGGAGCCTGCAGTTTAAAATCAAATGAGCACACTGGGGTAATGAAACACATTTGCGTCCTCCAGAGACTGTCTAATCCTTACTCAGTTTGCTGGGCTCCCACCTCATTTGGTGGGTCAGAGCTGTGTATTTCATACAATAGAATTATTTCATTGAAAATAAAGATGAGTGGTCAAAAAATAAAATGAAGCCTTCAGTTGTTAGTGGAAAGTGGCTTTTATTTATTTTATTTTAATTTTTAAATTTTTTTGAATTTTATTTATTTTTTTATACAGCAGGTTATTAGTTATCCATTTTATACATATTAGTGTATATATATATCAATCCTAATCTCCCAATTCATCAGTCTCCCAGGTGATGATGACGGAAAGTGGCTTTTAAATGAAGCTTACATTTCCCCAGATTAAAATGTAATTTGAAAACTGATTCATTCATTTGCTCGTTCATTCACTAGGTCAAGCATTGCTTGGATGTCTCTGAGCACCTGGCAGGTCTACAGAGATGACCTTTCAAAGTTTGGGCAATTCTGATAGATTTGCATGTGTCCATGGTTCCAGCGGACTCTGTACGTTTCTTGGCTTTTCATTCAGTTGAGAAAGAGCGTTGAGTTTGGAAGCCGGAGTTCAAGTAAGTCCCCATATACTCTTGGGCAAATCTCTTAAACATTTTGGGGCCTAGGTTGCTCAACTGTATGCATTATGGTTAAGTTAGATAAGGGGTCTTAAGTCAAATTCCTGCAGTGGCTAGGGATGTAACACAAGTAAGTGAAGTGGACCTTGGCTTAAGAAAAACAGAGGGAGAGGTCTGTTTTGCTTTCCTCTGAAGTCAGGTTTAAGAAAAACAACAATGTAAGCCCAATGATCAACGGTCACCAACACTCAGCTTCAAAGCCAGAGAAGCTCCAGGGAGCAGTGGGGACTGAGGTCATCTGCAGAGGACAGGCCCCTCCCAGGTATTGCTGCTTTGCTTGTCTTCAGTGAGGGATGTGAGCTAAGTGCTGCCAAGTCTTCTGAATTTTCAAGAGACTTGAGAAGTATGGATTGCTTTTCCTTTGTGAAATTTTCTATTTTCTGATTTGGGGGCAACTCATTCAAACTTAAAAAAAAAATCTGATGCCAGTCAATCTTGTACAGGCCAAACTCAACAAGCTTGGTTTGCAGGGCTGCCCACTTACAGTTTCTGGGTTACACTGTAGTCCCTGGAGCAGTAATTCTAAAGTTGAGATTTCTGACCCACCAAGAGCTTCAGCATGTCAAAATCCCCAGAAATTACATACTGTTTTGTGACTGTACATTTTTGCGGGGAGAGGACTTATAGGTTTCCGTAAAGTTAAGAACCCATGACCAGCAAACTTTTAAGATCCACCAATCAGCTTAGCACAGGTTTCCAGCACTTATTTTCAGAACGCCAAGCAGTTCATGATAATGTAATCAGACGCTTGGTTCACTCATTCATTCAACAAGAGTTATCGAACATTTACTATGTACGAGGCACCTTCTAGGCACTGGGAATATAGAAGCAAATAAAAGAGACCAAGTCTTTGTTCTCATGAAATGTATGTTCTAGTGGAGGGACACGGATGATATCTATAAAAGCAAAAAAGGTACCTATTATGTCAGATAGTAATGAGGGCCATGCAAATTAAGAGGCGAGAGAGTGACAGGGTGGGGCGGAGGTCTATTTTAGGGGGAGTGAACTGGAAAGTCCTCTCTTAAGATTTTACCTGAGCAGAGACCTGGCTGAAATAAGGAAGCAAGCCGTGCACTTTTCAGGAAAGAGCATTTCTCAGAAGGATGAGGTGAGGACAAAGCCCCGAGGCAGGTGCAAACAGCAGTCTGTTGCTGGAGCAGCAGGGCTAACTATACCTACTAGTGTGGTTAAAAAAAGGCTTTGATAATTCTTTTTTAATAAAGTAATTCCTTCAAATCATTTGCTACGATTTTATCTCTTTATATTGATAAAGCCCAGTTTTAAAAGCAGATCTAAGAAAAGAGGCACACACCCACTAACTGGCTGGCGCCATAAATTGGCTCCGTCTTTCCTGAGAGCTGTCTAGTAAATTTAACAAGTGCTATAAAACTGTTCACACCTGTGACTTGGTCACTTCACTTTGTGGAATATTTCTGCAAGGCAAAAGGGGGGAAAAGAAGGTCCGAATCTACCAAAATGTCCTTAGCAGGGCCCTGTATAATACAGTGAAAAATTTCAAACAATCTTAATCCTCAAAAACGGGATGAAAATAAGCAAAAATAAACAAATAATGAATTTCACCATGCTTGGATTCTATAAAGCTATTAAATGACATGTGGGAACAATATTGAGTGGAAATGTATATGGAAATGTAAAGTGGAAAAAGCAAGCTACAGACCTGTGTATTTATGTTCATCAAAATTATGGAAAAGGTATTGCTACACATTAACAAAGACCAAAAGAGAATTTGGAGGGATACAAAAAATCTATCTTTCAGTCAGCTCTCTTTTTAGGTGGAGTTGCTAAGGTTCATAATGGATCTTTAATTTTTTTCTGTTGTTGGGTTACACGTCAGATTTTTTTTTAAGCTGAGGTTTACCACCTGTGAAGTACCACCCCTTTCTCATGACGCTGAAAGGGACAGGGCTGTCCCGCTGGAACCGAACTCATCGTGTCATGCTGAGAAATATGCAAGTGGGGTCCACAGGGCCACAGGCTGCTTGGCACCGTAACTGGAGCTATGAGACAACAGTGAGCTTTTTACTGTGGTTTTAGCATCTGCTCTACAGAGATTCACCTAATGGGACAGAAAGCCAACAGCGGCTCCCATGGAGGCAGCTAGAACCGTAAGCTGCTGTTTCCACTGTGGCAGGGTATAGAAGAGCAGAAAGTTCTCTTTGCTGTGACAGTTCCCACCCCTTCCTGAGGCAGCCCAGCATCCAATTTTGTAGTTGTCTCTTCATGGGGAGAGGGGGTGCCCGGCTGATAGAGTTCCAAAGAAAAGTGCTATCTGGTCCACACTGAGCTTTGAGACTTCTTCTCATCATTCAGGTCAATGGTCATCTCTTCAGAGAGGGCTTCCCTGACCACCCGATCTAATGTAGCTCCTGTCCAGTGATGGAGGACACACACCCCTGTGGTGGGTTCTGTGTATTAGTCCGAGAATCTTGTTAATTTACTTGTACATTTCTGTATTGCCTGTCTTTCCCCATTACAATGTAGGCTCCTTGAGGACAGGGAGGACTATCTCTGTCTTATTTCTTACTGGTGCTTACAATGATATCCAGTGCACAGTAGTTCCTCGGTATTTATTTTTTTTAGTGAGTTAATAAACAGACTTGAAACAATCAGCAATTCGGCATCACTGGACCTCATCTGGCTGTCATTTCTCAAGCCACACTGGATGAAGAGGTTTACACTGGAAAATGAAAAGAAACTTGGCTGCTGTTTTCATTAGCATCTCAGCAGGAGCGGCACATTATCTGGGGCCCCAAGAAGTGTTGCTCTGGGGAAGGAGGGGGGCCTGTTTCACTTCCCCTCCTTGAAAAGCTCCCCTTATTTTCATATCCCCACTCTTCCTTCTCTTCCTTCTTCCTTTCCTGTCCTTTGCTTCTTCCGGAGAATGAAGGCTAGCAGTCAGGTACGCCGTGGTGGACAGGAGGGGAATCTCTCTCTGCATCTTTCCTCCAGCAGCTGCAGGGCCCTTAGAGAGGAGAAGGGCATCCATGGAGGCTGGGATTGGGGAAGTGGTCACTCACAACATGCAGATTTGTGGTTGCTTAATTCTTGCATCATTCTAAACAAAGAGCTCACAGGGATGATGTCTCCTTCATTCCACAAAATGGGAACTTAGTGTCGGAATGTCAGTGTGAAGTAAAGGCTATCGAGTGGCTACCATCAACAGGAAGGTTATTTCTGTCAGGTGGGCATGGAAATGCTGTCTTATTCTCACACGTGAAAGCAAGTCTTCAACAGGGTACCTGGGGTTATTGCTCTGGAATGTCTGATACACTGCTTCATAGTGTGTAAAGAAGAAAAAAATGCAGCGGTTGAAAATGAAGGCTAAAAATCCATTTCTTTCTACGTGTTCTTGTCAAGAGCCAAGACTTTCAAAGATTTTTTTTCCACTCAGTCATTTTCTGACAATTTAAATTGAACTGCTGAAAATATGCATACCCTTGGTAATCATTGCTCATGTTTATGGAAAGCTTAGTATATGTCTGGCATTGTGTTAAGCACTTTACATGAACTCCCAATCCGAAGAGGTAGTTACTATCCTTTTTTATCGATGAAACAACTGAGGCACAGAGAAGTTAAGCAACTTGTCTGAGATCATCCAGCTAGACGTGACAGCCAGGAAATAGATCCAGAAAATGACTCCAGCATCTATGCTTTTATTTATTTATTTTAAAAATTTATTTATTTATTTATTTAATTGAAGTGTAGTTGATTTACAATATTGTGTTAGTTTCAGGTGCACAGTGATTCAGCTATATATATATATATAATTCCTTTTCAGATTCTTTTCTCTCCCCTTATAGGTTATTAAAAAATATTGAGTATAGTTTCCTGTACTATACAGTAGGTCATTGTTGGTTAACTATTTTACTGTACATGTTAATCCCAACCTTTTAATTTATCTCTCCCCTTACCCCCCTTTCCCCTTTGGTAACCATAAGTTTGTTTTCTATGTCTGTGAGTCTCTTTCTGTTTTGCAAGTAAGTTCATTTGTATCATTTGTTAAGATTCCACATATAAGCAATATCGTATGATATTTGTCTCTCTCTGTCTGGCTTACTTCACTTAGTATGATAATCTCTAGGTCCATCCATGTCAGCATCTATACTTTTAACCTTTAGAGAGAGGGCTTTAGAGGGAGAATCCAATTTTCAATTATGTTGGCTTTTTATAACACTTGAGTTATATAAGATTTCAATAAAAGTTTGCTACCAAGAAAAAAATTAATGAAAATAATGTACATAAAGCACCAACTACCATAGATGGAGCTCAACCAATGGTAGCCATTGTATTATAAGGAAGTCTTAGAAAAGAGAATGTCCCTCCCCCATAGAGAATAATTTTCTTTGTAACCAGTTAAAAGTAAGTTGCCTTTTCTGAATTGTCTTTAGTGACCTTGGCATTTAAAGTCATACTTGTTTAGGAAACTGGGGTGAAATCTGAGGAGAAAATCTTCATGACCTTGGGATAGACAAAGTTTTTTTTATATGATTCTCAAAGCACCAGCCTAAAATGGAAAGGTTGATAAATTAGACTACATTAAAATTAGGAACTTCTGGGCTTCCTTGGTGGCGCAGTGGTTAAGAATCTGCCTGCCAATGCAAGGGACACGGGTTCGAGCCCTGGTCTGGGAAGATCCCACATACCGCGGAGCAACTAAGCCCACGTGCCACAACTACTGAAGCCCGCGCGCATACAGCCTGTGCTCCACAACAACAGAAGCCACTGCAGTGAGAAGCCCGTGCACCCAACGGAGGGTAGCCCCCGCTTGATGCAACTAAAGAAAGCCCACGTGCAGCAATGAAGACCCAATGCAACCAAAAAAAAAAAAAATTAGGAACTTCTGATGGGCAGAGTCAAGATGGCATACTAGGAGAACGCGGAATTCACGTCTCCTCACAACTAGGGCACCTACCAGGTGTCGGTGGGGAACCATAGACACCTAAGGGGACGGGAGGAACCCCCAGAGACCGGCCTGAGAGATCCTGGTTCCCAGGCCGGAGGTTGGGCCCGAGCTCCTGTGGTGGGAGGTCTGAGCCCAAACCGCTGGACTAACAGAGAACCTCAGACTCCAGGGAATATTTATCGGAGTGAGGCCTCCTGGAGGTGCTCATCTCAGCACCAAGACCCAGCTCTATCCAACTGCCTGAAAACTCCAGTGCTGGATGTCTCAGGCCAAACAACCAGTAGGACAGGAATACAGCACCACCCACCAAAAAAAATATATATATATATATGTTACAGATGAAGAAGCAAGGTAAAAACCTACAAGACCAAATAAATGAAGACAAAATAGGCAACCAACCTGAAAAAGAATTCAGAGTAATGATAGTAAAGATGATCCAAAATCTCGGAAACAGAATGGAGGAAATACGAGAAACATTTAACAAGGATCTAGAAGAACTAAAGAGGAAACAAACAGTGATGAACAACACAATTACTGAAATTAAAAATACTCTAGAAGGAATCAGTAGCAGAATAACTGAGGTAGAAGAACGGATAAGTGAGCTGGAAAATAAATTGGTGGAAATAACTACCACAGAGCAGAATAAAGAAAACAGAATGAAAAGAATTGAGGACAGTCTCAGAGACCTCTGGGACAACATTAAACGCACCAACATTCAAATTATAGGGGTCCCAGAAGAAGAAGAGAAAAAGAAAGGATCTGAGAAAATATTTGAAGAGATTATAGTCGAAAACTTCCCTAACATGGGAAAGGAAATAATCAAGTCCAGGAAGCACAGACAGTACCATACAGGATAAACCCAAAGAGAAACACAGTGAGACACATATTAATCAAACTATCAAAAATTAAATACAAAGAAAAAATATTAAAAGCAGCAAGGGAAATGCAACAAATAACATACAAGGTAATCCCTATAAAGTTAACAGCTGATTTTTCAGCAGAAACTCTGTAAGCCAGAAGAGAGTGGCAGGACATATTTAAAGTGATGAAAGGGAAAAACCTATAGCCAAGATTACTACCCAGCAAGGATCTCATTCAGATTCGACAGAGAAATTAAAACCTTTACAGATAGCAAAAGTTAAGAGAATTCAGCATCACCGAACCAGCTTTACAACAAATGCTAAAGGAACTTCTCTAGGCAGGAAACACAAGAGAAGGAAAAGACTTACAAAAACAAACCCAAAACAATTAAGAAAACGGTAATAGGAACACACATATCGATAATTACCTTAAATGTAAATGGACTAAATGTTCCAACCAACCACACACACAGGCTGAATGGATACAAGAACAAGACCCATACATATGCTGCCTACAACAGACCCACTTTAGACCTAAGGACACATACAGACTGAAAGTGAGGGGATGGAAACAGATATTCCATGCAAATAGAAATCAAAAGAAAGCTATAGTAGCAATTCTCATATCAGACAAAATAGACTTTAAAATAAAGACTATTACAAGAGACAAAGAAGGACACTACATAATCATCAAGGAATCAGTCCAAGAAGATATAACAATTGTAAATATTTATGCACTCAACATAGGAGCACCTCAATACATAAGGCAAATGCTAACAGCCATAAAAGGGGAAATTGACAGTAAGACAATCATAGTAGGGGACTTAACACCCCACTTTCACCACTGGACAGATCATCCAAAGTGAAAATAAATAAGGAAACACAAGCTTTAAATGACACATTAAACAAGATGGACTTAATTGATATTTATAGGACATTCCATCCAAAAAAACCAGAATATATTTTCTTCTCAAGTGCTCATGGAACATTCTCCAGGATAGATCATATCTTGGGTCACAAATCAAGCCTTGGTAAATTTAAGAAAATTGAAATTGTATCAAGTATCTTTTC
>NC_041221.1:77389366-77389610 GCF_002837175.3 Physeter macrocephalus | reverse complement strand
AACCAAGAGATCACTGAAGAAATCAAAGAGGAAATCAAAAAATACCTGGAAACAAATGACAATAAAAATACGATGACTGAAACCTATGGGAAGCTGCAAAAGCAGTTCTAAGAGGGAAGTTTATAGCAATACAATCCTACCTCAAGAAACAAGAAAAATCTCAAATAAACAACCTAACCTTACACCTAAAGCAATTCGAGAAAGAAGAACAAAAACCCCCCAAAGTTAGCAGAAGGAAAGAAAT
>NC_041221.1:77388707-77389120 GCF_002837175.3 Physeter macrocephalus | reverse complement strand
ACCCTGATACCAAAACCAGACAAAGATCTCACAAAAAAAGAAAACTACAGGCTAATGTCACTGATGAACATAGATGAAAAAATTCTCAACAAAATACTAGCAAACAGAATCCAACAGTACATTAAAAGGATCATACACCATGGTCAAGTGGGGTTAACCCCTGGAATGCAAGGATTCTTCAGTATATGCAAATCAATCAATGTGATAAACCATATTAAGAAACTGAAGGAGAAAAACCATATGATCATCTGAATAGATGCAGAAAAAGCTTTCAACAAAATTCAACACCCATTTATGATAAAAACCCTCCAGAAAGTAGGCATAGAGGGAACTTACCTCAACATAATAAAGGCCATATATGACAAACCCACAGCCAACATCATTCTCAATGGTGAAAAACTGAAACCATTTCC